>NW_008668552.1:113680-133393 GCF_000695815.1 Acanthisitta chloris
CGGGGAGGAGGGAGTGTAAGCAGCTGCGTGGTTCTTGGCTGCTGGCTGAGGTTTAACCACGACATATACCTTCCCTCCAGTGTGTTGAATGCACCACACAGCTTGGTGTTGGCATACTTGCTGAGAGTGCACTCAATCCCAGTGTCCATGTTGCTGACAAAGATGTTAAATAGCACCAGTCCCAACACCAATCTCTGAGGAACACCACTTGCCAGCAGCCTGCATTTGGACACTGTACTGTTGACAACAACTTTTTATATGCAACCATCCAACCAATTCTTTATCCACTGATTTGTCCATCTGTCAAAGCCACATCATCCCGTTTTACAGACAAAGACGTCATGCAGGATAGTGTCAAATTCTTTGCACAAGTCCAGGTAGATGACTGCAGTTGCTCCTCTTATACACCATTGCTGTAACCCCATCATAGAAAGCCGCCACATTTGTTGGGCACAATATGACCTTAGTGAAACTATGCTGGCTGTCACCAATCACCTCCTTATTTTCCATGTGCGTAGCATAGATTCCAGAAGGATCTGCTTCATGATCTTGTTGGGCACAGAGGTGAAACTGACAGGCCTATAGTTGCCCTTCTCCTCCCTTCTGAACATTTTTGAAAATGAGGGTTATGTTTCCCCTTCTCCAGTCAGTGAGAACTTCACTGGACTGCCATGACTTCTCAAATATGACGGATAGTGCTTTAGCTACTTCATCCACCAGTTCCCTCAAGACCAGTGGATGAAACTCATCAGATCCAATTGACTTCTCCACCTTTGAGTTGCTTAGATGTCTTGAATCTAATCTTCTCCTAAATTTGAACATACTTTTTGTTTGATAGAATAAATAGCATATAGAGCTGTTTTCTTTTAAGAAATTGTATAATGACTTGAATGACCGCAATGGGCAAAGCTTTATTTGGACAGGATCTGCATGGCATGCTGTACCCATTTGATGAAGCACAGCTCAGGGTTCCCAGTGTCTTAACAGGCATAACATTATCTACACTATCCTCTCTTTCTTTATAGTGTCATCTCTCATATATGGCATTTTAAGTGGTACTTCTCAGTCTGAGTGTCTTTCTTACTAGGATCATAGTAAAGTAAAGAACTCAAAATTGAAGTTATAAATACTACAATTGTGCAAATTGTAAGTGTGGAAATAACATTTACACCTTCTTAGTAATGTCGTAAAAGTAGCAATTAGTATAGGAACTATCTCCAAACAGAAACAATGAAAATGTTCACCGAAAATGTCAACATTTATCTAACAAGTATTTTAAACACTTTTCCAGTAACATTTGGAACCACTGCATTGCAAGACAGTCTTACTGTTAGGTCCCTGAGGATGGTTAGCCAGTGGCAGTTACACATGTACATGATATCCTCAGGGGATGTCTTTGAAAATTAGTTTTCTCCAGCTGAAACTACTTACTACAAGCTGGATGTCAGGTACACATGGCCAGTTTCCAATGTCTTCATGCATGGTGACTCCTGTTTGCAGCTTCTAAGGCTATAAACCTACCTAATGTATGGAAATCTCTACCTGTGAGCACCTGCATGTAATTTAACCTTTTTCTGGTATGGGCCAATGTGTCATGGATCAGATACAAGTCTTGTATTTATTTTTTCCGTCTGTGATACTCAATATAATCTAGATGGGAAGCAGATCTCGAGTGGTTAAGAAACTCTTCTAATTACTTAATGGGAATCACAAGCATACATAGTAATGTGATTGAACGCATCTATGAAATTGAATGCATCTATGAAATTGAAGGCAGACCTGAAATTAGATCTTTCAACACTAATTCTATTTTCAAATGGTGTCAGTACTCTTAAAATCAGGGTTCACACATACAAACAGCTCACTAGTCCCTGGAAGTTCCTAACTGGCAAGGCACTGGCTGTGATCATTTGAGCACTTGTTAGCACAGGTGAAAAGTATATTCTAGGAGTTGAACAGCATAGAGGATCATGTTCCAATGTCCAGAAACTTTCTGTGGCAGTACTATTTTTAGTATAGGCATAGCCTAAGGAGCCAGGTGCAGATTAGCTTTGACCCAAAAGTCAAATAAGTGCATTCTAGAGGAACGTTGTTTCAAGTGCAGTCAGGCAAGAATTTAAAGACCTGTTTGGTCAGCTTTGTGAATTCTTTCTATTTCTGGTCAGTCATCTTGTTTGTTCCTTCTCAGCACATTTTTATTTATTCATTGCATAAACATGACCTTTTACAGGCCTTCCTTCCCTTATTGTATTCCTACAACAATTAAAAGATCTTTGGGATCTAGCTTTTATACCAATGACTTTCTGCAGCAAAAAGAGCTTAGGCTTGGTTGCACTTCTTGCCATGGTAGTATCCATACCCATAGCTTTACCTCTAGGAAGCTGGGAGTAAATTTATTCATGAGCAATATTTCCTTCTTCTTTTCTTAAGTGATTAAGTAAAGATTCTTCTGTCTTCTTTTACTAACATATTGTGTTCTAGCAGAGGCAACAGGGAGAAGCAAAGCCACTTATTACTGCACTTAACAGTTTTAAAAATCAAGAGCAAAGCACAGTTCAGATGCAGACAGCTGTTTGAACAGAACACAACCAAGCTGTGGATTCCACAGCATTTAGGTATTTAGAGGACTTTGTCCCTTTGTAAAACACTTTAAAATCTATTCATGGGCACTGCGTATGTTTAACATTGCTGTAAATTCTGCTTCCATTGCTACAGCCACTGTCATGTGAAAATAGGGAAAACCTTAAAATATTTGCTGATCTGATGATACTACAGAGTATATATGCAAAACATGTTTTGGTAGTCATAAATCACAGGAAAAATAACAGGCTGATTTAAAAAGAAAATTGTTAAGCAGCTTCATGACTTTTACTAGCCTCAGTGGGTGCTGAACTTTTTGGAAAACAGAACACATATTTAAGCACTTTTATATTTAGACCTTTCTTTTCTAACCCCTCAGGAAAGTCGGTTTTTTTCACTTATATCTATGGTACTTACTCTTTTGCAATTCCCATCACTGTGACTTGGAGAAATTAAGCTGGCTTTTTTTTTCCCCTCACATTCCCCCTTGCTTGTGATGTGTGTGATTGCATTGTAGGAGGTTTGACTGCCTAAACTTATTTTTACCCTACAAGTGACCTTCTACAAGTATTGCAGCCACAACACAATTATTTCTTTTCAAATCTGTATGGCACTGATAGAAATGGAAATAGTTTCAACTCAATTCTACTGTAGAATAAGAAGCCAAGATAGGAAAACTGTGTTACTCAGCAAATCCAAGTTCCATGAAAAGGCTTATTGAACAGCTAGTGAAGCAGAGACTAGGTAAAATAACTCACTGTCAGGTACCAGCTGTCATAAAAGATTAGACATGGACATTGAGCACACAGAACTCTTAATTTGATTCAGCATTTGTATTCCTTTCTGGTATAAGATTCAAATGTTTCCACTTCAGCTGTCAGTGAATGGACAGATTTCTCTTTATGGTCTACTCTATAATCATTAGAAGGAACAGGGTAATATAGACTATTACCTTAGGGGGAAAAGAGCTCCAAAAGGCTGCTTGTTGACTGAAGATATTAGTTATTTTGTTTGTTATGATAATATTTGCTGCATTATTGTGCAAAATCCCAGTTTCACATACAGGTAAGAATATGCCATAAATCTTCTATTACAGAGCCTTATACTACATTCAGAAAGAATTTTAGTGAAGGTGCTAATGGACCATAACTCATAAGGTGATTACAGGCACATAAATCCTAAAGTCAAACAGCACTTATACTAAGAAAATATTTTTGTTTGCAGATAAGCTTTCTTTCAAAATGTGTGTGTTAACTGTTGAAAACACCTCTTCAAATCAAATAATAGAATGGGTAAAAAAAGACTTTCTTCTGCATATTGTTATTTCAGACATCAGTGGGAATTCCTCGTCCAACATTCAGTGGAATTGTTCAATACCATCAATTTTCTAATGACCATTGATTCATCAAGCCATAGATCCTATATGACACAGGTAAGTTTCAGGTATTTGTCACTCTGTGGGACTATATTTAATAAAAATGTGAGCAAGATGTGTGTTTAGATCTTCCCTGTGTAAAAGCATCTCACAGAAGCACATGACCTTTAACATCTCTATTAGTGCTTTTTATATAGCACTGCTTGTTTATGTACTAGAAAATATATTATTATATATTAGAAAGTACTAAAATAAACATTGATTTATTGCTTTCAAATTAATCCTCAAAAAGAGAACCAGTGAAACACTTTTAACCTGGTCCCTGATACCTGACTAGGTATCCACATAATAGTAAAGCTCCTAGTTCTCAGAACTTGTCAAACTTAGAAGCATTACTACAGTTCTTAGAGAACCAAACATGTAATATTACTCTTTTGCATTTGCAAGATGAAAACCAGCTTATTTTGCATGACTTGCCTGTCAGATTATTCCTTTCATAGGGTAATCATATTTCCTTCATTAAATCAGAGGAAGACAAGGCAAGGCAAGACAATTCCTATTTCAGCTTTGAAATGCCGTCAGTAAATTATTTAACAGAATTACAAGGTAGCAGGAAAGCTTAAACTACAATTTTACAAAGTGCATAAATCCTAAGAACTGAGATCTAGTTTACTTGTCCAGTTAGCAGGCATAAAATAAGTTTATTGAGCTTTTCCTTAATTAGGAAAATCGGTATGCTAATAAAAGATATCAGAGACAAATGAAATTAACTTGCTAGTTCAGTAATCCTATAACCTCAAATGAAATTGGCCCTGCTGTATCAGAATGGGAATGCTAACATGAATAACCCCATGTGAACCTATCAGCCTAGAAAAGGAAATATAGCAAAAGAAATACAAAGGAGGAAATAAAATTCAGTCAAAGATACCCTAGAGGCATTAGTGAGTCACGGTGTTGTCATATCAATAGGCATTCTTCAGTAATAGAGTTTCTATAGAGGTTGTCAAAAGATCATGGTTGGTTACAAGATTGCAGTGTGAATTGGAGCTTCTGTTTTCCTGTAGAGAGATCAGGGGAAAGCAGTGAATATTTCATTGTTAACTAATTCCAAAGACGTCAGTTTTCATGCCTTCTGTGGTTCTCCTCCTGACCTGCCTCACCAGAAACACAAATGTTTTTTCCACCAGTATGAGATGGCAAAAATAATTTCCTCATCCTTGTCAGATTAAAGAAGGATATCCCTTTCATTCTTTGAAATTTAAAGCAAAGATTAACAAAAACTTCTGTTCATGTTTAGTGTAACTGAAATCTATCCAAAGATTTCTGTTACTGTACAGGTAGTGGTTATGCACATGCCATTATCTTTGAAGCTAACTTTTCACTTTCCTTACTTAAAATTAATAATATTTTATTTAAATTTATGTAATTTAGTTCATTATTCATCTACATTTGACTCGCTAGACAACCCTTCTGTCATTCCCTTACACCATGCATAACCACATAAAGTTAGCTTTGCTTGTATGTGAAGTATGTTTATAGAACCTTTCTTTCATTTTAATTTTTATTCATTTCTTTTCACAAGTCCAGATTCTTCCAATATACACAGGAAAATGTCCTTTTCACAAACAGTTCTAGCTATTTTTTCTCTTCTATTTATTGTTCAAAGTGATGGACTGATGAGGATTTATAACAGCCCCTAACTATAATGTAGTTCAAACATATCCCTTTATAATTAAGTTAAACAGCTTAGAATTAAAGCAACAGTATATTTTTGAAGTATAAAAATTACAGTAGAAAAGATTAGAGGATAAAAATAGGACACAACATTTTGCTGCTTTGAAATTTGATGTTATATTTTCTTTCAGAATTGCTGCATGTTGCTGGAATTGGAATCAGCACTGAGGATTTAGTAATTTTCAAGTTACATGGTCTGTTTTGACAAAAACATTTCTTGATTGCTTTTGATAAAACAGAAGGGTGTATTGTCCTGCGTTACATGTCATATGTCCTTTTTGAAGATTTGCAACTGAAGCAAAGGGGTGTCAACATTCATCTTCTTTTGTATTAATGTTCTTTCCTCCACTTTGAAATAAATGGTGAAATTTCTCTCCTTTATTTCTCATTATACATATATAGAAACTTAGTCAACTTATTTAGTCATCAGTAAAGCAAAGTTACATCTTAAATTTATTCCTATTGTTGTCTTTATTTAATATTATATTTATCTTTCCGGAAACAATTTTCAGTAGGTGTACAGAAAATCCCTTTTTAAAGTTCTGCCATAGAAGTTTTTTCCATCTGCAGAAACAGCAGAATAACTTGATTGGTGAAAACCTTGATATTTGAAAATAAATTATCAAATGGAGATTATTTTTTTTTTACTTTGAATATTTCCAGAGATATGCCAGCTGCATCAGGCATTAATAACCTACCTAGTTCACAACTAGGCACATTAGAAATAGCGCCAAATTTATTAAGGCCATCAGTAAAGTGTTCTTTATAACCAATGAAGGGGAAAAAAACCCCCTCTTTATGAAGTATTCCTTTAGAAGACTTGGTGGGTGATAAGGAGACAGAGTGATTCAAGCCTTCATATAATCTCAGATTGTGATCCTTGCAGATTCTTGCAGTATTTATTAATGCAGTCTAGAAATTAAAAGCGTTGTCTTTCCTAGATCACAAGGTAAGACTAAAGGGACATACAAGATGGCAGAAATGACCATTATGTTAGTCCATTCTCATGTTTCTCTTGTAGATGATATTTTTTTCAGGAAGTATTCAGTTTTCGCACACATATATATAGCAATTACCATTTTGACCGAATAGATACTGAACTGAGTGACTGTCATTTAACAGACTTAATCAAATCCTGGATCAGGAATTTAAAATATTTTGGCTATTTCTAATGGTATAACAGTTATCTCACCTGGGTGATATACCCCGAAATGTCTTTTTAAGATCTTAGTTTCAATGTAACCTCAACACAAGGTAACCTCAGATTCAACAGAACCCAAATCATCCACAACGTACCCACAAAATGTCCAACCACTTCCAACCATTTTAATATTTTATTGCTTTAACCACTTGGGAATGGCTTCATGAATTAAGGCAGGAGCATCAAAGTGAGTGCCTCCGTCTCTCATCTCAATCATAAGTATTTGCTTCTGCTTGAAAGCCCCAAAGAATAAACTGACAGACAAAGGCTCATAAGAAACATGATTTTGCAGTTCTTCCTTCAAAAAGAAAGAATTAGCTAGAATTAGCAAGTTGAATATAGATGATTACATACTCCAGGATACATAAATTATACTTTTAATGAGCACAGTACACACAATGCTTATGAAATTATCCAGGCACATTACTGCATAGTAAGGAAGGACTGCTTCATCATTTTTCATTACTCTGATACCTTAGAACCTGCTTTATTAGCTTAATTATGACACACCTGTTAATAACACTTGTGTGACTGGAGAAACAAATTATATGATATAGACATTATGTTGTGCCAGAAAGCATGTGATAAAATAAACAAGTAATTCTTTTTAGAAACACATTAGTGAACTGCTTTGGTGAATGAAATACTGAATTTTTCTTTGAGACTACAGCTGATCATTGGTTACCTCTTACATTTACTATTTATAGTACTGTTTGAATTTATGGCAATCACAATTAAATGACCCAAGATAAGATACGTGTTGGAATCCAAATGAATTTAGCCTATGAAAATCCCATTTGCAACATTTTAACTGAATTTTAGAGGAACTGCCTTCATTGAAATATAATTGCTGCCTTCCAGTATATTATTTCATCCATCATCATAATTTGGAAACTTTGCTTAAAATAATATTTGATCAATGTCATTAATGGAGATAAGTCAGGATTTGAGACAAAGATTTTCACTGTAGAGGTGCTTTCTACTCATCTGTCAAATCTACATGGAAGAATAATAAAAATGAATAAATCCTCAGATGTGTCTCATTCTTTCAATGAAATATTTACTATTAGTTACTTTGAAAAGAAACAGTAAGAACAGTTGGACCTTCTTGTAACGTATATGTCATGGTAAACTCAGGCAAGTAGGAGCAGTAAAAAGAAAAGGAATGCAAATATGTATCTAATATGTGTAAAAAACCCCATAATGAGCATTCCATTTTAAAGAAGAATAAAAAGAATAAAATAAAGCCTGCATTTAATTAATAAAAACCAAAATGTCTGGAAATACTAGATATTTCATTAAGGCAATGTTGTCACATATAATCACAAGATTAGCACATATCACCAAAGTGTTTCTCCTTTCATCTGACTTCATCAGTTGTTGCCTTTTGTGTGTCCTTTCTCGACATTTTAGATTACCTTTACTGCTATATACAATACTCGTTATCTTTAAATAATGGAATTAACGCACTTAGAGAAATAAACCTTGTTATCTTTAAATTTTATTTCTAGTTAAAAACTGCATATCTGATAACATTTCCACACAGTTATTTCTCCCTTTCCCTTTCTTAGTTTATTCCATAATATGGCCAAAAATAATGTCAGTACATCCCTGACATGGGATTAATACATTAGCATTTTCACTTGCTTTAATCAAGTACATTGCTACTTTAGAAAATTACTCTGCAAAAGGAAGTAAAGGGAAGAAATTCACTATTCCATTGTCTGTGAAGAGGTTTTTATCCCATATTCTCTAATTTAAGTAAACATTTGGACATTCTCAGTCCGGCGTATTCGCCCTGTGATTTGAGAATCAAGTTGGCTCTTTTCCCTCTCATCTATTATCACCAATAATACAGTTTTTGCAGGCCAGATTAGTCCCTTGTTTGCACCTGTGCCCCCTAATGCCGTCACTGGGTTTGCACAGCTGTAATTGCTTCGAATATAGTAAACAGCTCAGATGATACACAACCTAGAATTGGATCCACATGTGAATCTCTTTTAGCTGTGTGGACTGTAAGGTCAACCATAATAAAAAGCAGCCAAACTTTCCCTTATGACTGGAGTTGGTAGATGTAATCTTTTCAGAAGCAACTCTGTACTCTGATTACTTGGAGAAGAAATGCATTTTGTTACACTGTTGGGATGGATAGGAAACAAAAGAAATACGGTTTAGACTTTCTGCAGAAAACAGAATATGAATTTACTGTCTGAGCAGCTCTTTGTAATTCAAGTAAAAAATCAGATCCAAATTCAGATTTTCCAGATGTGAGGAGTTCAGGCACATAATGAAGAGAAAGCTACCAGTGATTAGTCTAAGATTTCAACACAGGTCCTGATTTAAAGGGTCATAGTAAGGAGTAAAGTTTTACTCTTTCATGAATAGGATTTAAAATAGCTTCAAACTCATTGATCTACCAGGTTTAACTTCTCATTGTATCTATCATTTACTATTTTTATATTTTTTACATTAAAACAAGCCCCAAATTAATCAAGCAAGTGAAGGCCTGCATGAAATACACTTTTAAATTCACGTCTGTTTATTAAGTGCAAACTTCTCTGGTTATTCTCTACTGTGATGATGAACAGAGCATGCAGTACATAATATTCTTCCTTCTGTATGACAGAAAGCATAAACATAGAAGGCCAAAAACCCTTAATCTCCCAGGCAAACCTGTCTGGGTTGTAGATAAGGGCCTCTCAAATAGTTCTGTGGTCCCAAAACACATTTTTTTTCAATCCCGCAAACAAATATCTAAATTAGCTTTTATAATTGCATCATCTGCTGCAACGGGAAAAGTAGAGCCTGCTCCCAGCCTTCTATGTCAAATAGAACCATTCTCATTTATTTTAGCAGAAATAGGTTCAGAAGCTTAGAGAACTGAAGATATTTGAACACCAGTTACATGAAGTTATATTTGAACAGTCTAATGTTTCCATTCTCTCTAGGCATAAAAATTACACTTTTTCTAACAGACTTTTTTTTCCTTTGAACCTGTTTTCCCTTGATATGAGGTTGCAAAGTGCTATCCACCAAGGCATCTCTCCAATCATTAAAGAAAGACCTTTTGTGATATTTTTAATTAGTTTTAACCTTCTTCACATCTTCAAGCATGGTTATGGACACTCATTGATTTTAATTACCATACTGATAGCTTACTGCTTTGCTCTCCTTATTAAAATGACCCTTTAGCATTTCTTTTTAAAGAGTGCTCCATGGAGGGGTTTTATACTTTTAAAACATTGATTTGAATATGTTTGGATTTTCTGTGTTAAAAAGGTGAGCATTGTAAAAACATTTTGCATGTTAGCATTTTACATAAATATAAGAGTTTTGAAAACAGATAATAACTTTATAAAATGCTTTATCCTGACTTAGATTTTTTTTTCTTGGTGGAGAGTATTTGCATGTTTGTCACATAATGTAAGGCTTGTAAATTCATTATATCCATGAAAAGAAGCAGAAATCTGTTACCAACAGTAGTGTCCAATATTTCCCTGGCATACATTTGCACTTATTCGATAAAAATTTTTCATAGGAAGAATTTTGTATACTTGGTAAGGACAGAGGCATAAAAGACTGTTATACTGGTTCGATTTCCATAAGTGTCAGTGAAGGGAATTTTGGCACTGGATATGGCCTGACTTGGAAGAGTATTAAGACAGATAAAAATCACCTGGTTTAAAACTTATTTTCTTGCACTTTTTCTCCAGTTCATGCCACAGGTTTTGTTAATTTCCTGAAAAATATGGCACACATACATAAACCTTTTCATTGTGCAGCCTTTTATTTCTGTGTTCCATTTATAATACCATATTCACTACTAGTGTTTGCTATGACTCAAAATGCTGAACCAAGAAAGGCAGCATGATATTTGTGCCAAATGAAAAAGTGATTCCTGGAATGTCCTTCATTGTAATGTTATAAACAAAGTTCTTTCAAGTTCATATTAGAATTTAAACATAAAGCAAGCAAATATACCTGTTTTATGTAAATGCAACTTTCATTAGAATGTGAAGCTCTGCATAAAACTGGACAGTAGACTCTGTACTACCTGACATTAAAAATAGAAAAAAAAAGAAGAATCGAACCCAGGCATTATTATTGATGCTGAATGAAACATATACAGTATATATTTTAAACTACAGTGGTGCAGATCATCCAACATATGTCTAGATCTCCATCCACCAAGCATCTGATCTACTTTCTTAAGACATTTCCTTCAGTGAAAAGTAGATTAAAGATTCTAACTCCACTCACAATGACTCTATACAGTGATGTCATTAAATATTTTTAGAGATAATGTTAAAGTGTTTCTTTTCATTTTATGTCTGTCTGTCTATCATGTGCTAATCTGTTTTTTATGCAAAATGTAAATGTGAATCTAAAGCTTCAACATTTGGTAGAATCACGATGTTTTATGCTTTCTGATCTCCCTAGCTGATTTTGGAATTACTCATTCTTATGTGTGAATATTTCCAGATACATGCCAACTGCAGAAGGCATAAATGAAGTGCAAATCATGTACAATTTAGATTAAAAGAACTCATAAATAAATCATCTGAATACTGCGGTATCTCTGCAGTTCCCTAATAGAAGAACTCCAGGACACAGATAGAGCCTCGTTTGATTGTCCAGTTATTACAGAGTTCAAGGAGTTCAAGGCCAGAACAGGAGCAAAAAGTGTTTCATTTTACTTCATATGTATCTCAGTCAATTAGTTTTCATAAAAGAGACTTTTAGCTGATCTAAAACATTTTGAGATACAAGTGACAGTTCTCTGTGCCTCAGATGACAAGAGACCAGTATGTCATGATGCCAAGCAATCCTACAGTGTCAGAAAACTGATCAGGTAAGATATACAAAATTATTTGTAGGAAGCAAATGGCATCCCACATAGCAAAAAATTTAGTATTTCTGCAGTCCCAGAACAGAGTCTCAGGGGAATTCCCTCCAGGGTAAACTTCAGTGGACACACAAAGCCTCAGTAAAGGATTACACTCATCCAATCTTTGCCAATTTAGAATCATTATATAATACTTCTACTTATAAATCAAATAGGTGAACAGACTGTTTAATGAGTAGGTTATGAACACTCATAAATGAACACAAAAAGAAATAACTCAACAATAGTAAGACCTAGTAAAAGGTCATTCAAGTGTCAAAAGCTTGATATAGACTAAGTGTTGTTTAAAGCTTGTAAAGTGCAGAAGTAGATGTGCAAATAATATTAAGACTAGACCATTGTTGGTCTATAGCCTTCACTGAGATTTCTTTCTTTCTGTGTCTGTCCTGTAATAAACAGGCTTAGGAACATTTAAATTATGGTCCAGTTAGAAAGAAAAAGAATTAATGGCTCTTGAACTGTTCCCAGCTTCTTCCCTTATGTCATCTAAATTTACTGTATCTAAGAGTAAGCTTATGCTAAGGCAAAGAACTGTGTTTTTCAGCCAGCAATGATCAAAGTGGTAGTGTGTAAAAGTAATTGACCCTTAAACATAGTGTATAATCAGCATGTAATCTTCCAGTTCATCAGAAAACCAAACAATAAATAATTTGCTTTGCACATAAAAGTATTTCAATAATTATCCTTATAGATGAAATAATTACATCTATACATTTACTTGCCATTTTACCACATCCTTATGTATTTTTAAAATATAGTTAATTGGTACAATGCTAATTATCACAAAGCAATCAGGGCAATAGTTTAAGATATCAAACCACAGGTATATTTCTGCTCTACAAACAGTTCTAAAAGTCAGAATACTCCCTGTGCTGTGCGCTGTGGTCGAACGGATCTTGTGCTATTATAATTAACACTATATCGCATCTACAGTGAACAAAAATCAGTCAATTCATAGATTAGCAAATCTTACTGAATGTTTCATGCTGTCTGTAGTTGTTTAGCCTGGAGAAGAGGAGGCTCAAGGGAGACCTTATTGCCCTCTACAACTACATGAAAGGAGGTTGTAGTCAGGTGGGGGTTTCTCTCTTATCCCAGAAAACCAGCAGTAGGACAAGAGGGCACAGACTCAAGCTCTGTCAGGAGAGGTTTAGGTTGGATATTAGGAAGAGATTTTTCACAGACAGAGTAATCAGGCATTGGAATGGGCTGTCCAGGGAGATGGTGGGTTCACCATCCCTGGAGGGTTTTAGATAAGACTGGATGTAGCACTTAATGCCATGGTCTAGTAAACACACTAGAGCTGGATTTGTTGATCTTGGAGGTCTTTTCCAACCTGGTTGAGTCTATGATTCTATGGTTCTCATCATGTTCTGTTCCTCTGTAACATCATGTCTCAAATCTACATGATAACTGTAATAAAATCCAAGGGAAAGAAATACTTTTTTGCTCCCAGCATAACAAATCCTACTCTAAAAAAAAAGATTTTTACAGTAAAATCTATGACTGCAAACAATTCCCTATGCAAACAGAAATTAAGTCTTTTTCCTTAAGAGAGATAAAATTCAGATAAAAAGGACTGAGGACTGATGCTAAATAAAAAGCAATGTCAGAAATTTTAAAGAATATTTATTAAAAAATATTTATATTTGAGCAGTATTGTGTCGTAAATGAACCTTAGCTTGCATGGTTAAAAAATCATAACTAGAAACACAAGCTTAATTGAACTGCATATACATAATTTGAGATAAACAACTGTGAGATGTAATGGTATTATTGGACTGTTTACAGACATTAAGTAAATTGTAATATTTTTAATGTCAAAGTTTATTTGTAAAATTTAGTAAACCAAAATCCAGCAGGACCTTGACAAGCTTGAGAGGTAGGCCAATACAAACCTCATGAAATTCAACAAAATGAAGTGCAAGGTCTTATATCTGGGTCATGGCAATCCCAGGCACACCTACAATTGGGTGGGGAAATAATTGAGAGCAGCAACAAGGAGAAAGACTCGAGGGTGAGGGTAGATGAGAAACTCACCATGGGCCAGCAGCGTGCACTAGTAGCCCAGAAAGTCAATAGAATTCCAGTCTGCATCAAAAGGAGTGTGGCCAGCAGGTCAAAGGAGGTGATTCTCCCACTCTGCTCTTATGAGGCCCCACCTGGAATACTGCGTGCAGTTCTGGTGCCCTGAATGTAAGAAGGACATGGAACTGTTGGATCAAGTCCAGAGGAGGGCCATGAAGTTGATAAGAGGACTGGAGCATCTCTCCTATGAAGACAGGCTGAGGAAGTTGGGGCTGTTTAGCCTGGAGAAGTGAAGGTAGCATGGAAGCCTTATAACACCCTTTCAGTATCTGAAGACGGTCTACAAGGGAGCCGGAGAGGGACGCTTTGTTAGGAACTGCAGTGACAGGACAAGGACTAAGAAATTCAAATATAAGGAAGGTAAATTTATGTTAGATATTAGGAAAAAGTTTTTTCTTGTTAGGGTGGTGAGACACTGGAACAACTTGCCCAGGGAGGAACCGTGACAGTGTTCACAGCTAGGCTGAGGTTGGATGAGGCCTTGAGCAACCTGGTCTAGTGAGGTGTGCCTGCCCATGGCAGGAGGCTGGGACTAGATGATCTATAAGTTTCATTCCAACCCCTTAAATTCTATGAGTCTTTGATGCTATGAAAATTACAGTATAATGTAGTCCTAGATGCTTAGAAATAGTGAGTGTCAGCTCATGTTGAGTTTTTCAGCAACTATCACCAAGTCCTGGCTGCAGGGCAGCTCTCAATCACTTCTTCACTCAGCCTATAGGTGTGTGTGGGAGTGCCATGACCCAGGTGTAGTATCTTGCACTTCACTTTGTTGAACTTCATGAAGTTGGCATCAGCCCACTTCTCAAGCCTGTCAGTGTCCCTCTGGATTGTATCCCTTCCCTTGATTGTGTTGACTGTACCACACAGCTTGGTCTTGTCAGCAAACTTGCTGAGGGTGCACTCAATCTCACTGTCCATGTCACTGACAAAGATGTTAAACAGCACAGGCCTGAGCACCAACCCCTAATGAACACCACTTGTCACTGGTCTCCACGTGGACGATGAGCTGTTGACCACAACTTTTTACATGAGGTTATCCAGCCAGTTCTTTATCTGCCAAGTGGTTTACCCACCAAATCCATCCATCTCCAATTTAGAGGCAAGTATGTCACAAGAGACAGTGTCGAACACTTCACACAAGCCCAGGTAGATGATGTCAGTTGCTCTGTCCCATCCACCAATGTTGTAACCCTCTCATAGAAGGTTATCAAATTTGTAAATCCATGTTGGCTGTTAAGAATCACCTCTTTGTTTTCCAGGTGCTTTAGCACAGTTTCCAGAAGCACCTGCTTTCTCTTATAGCTGCACTGTGCAGCAATTATTTTTCCTCTTTCTGATTAATTTTGAAGCTGAAGCTAGTAGACGGAACTGTAAAAGTCTTTCACTAACAAAATTCAGAGTCGCTCCCAGATTTCTTGAGATGCCTGTTCAAGTTCAAGTCAGTTATTCTCCCTCCCTGTGTTTTTGGCTCTACTCTGACATGGTGTTTAGAATCCAAATAAGGCCTGAGCACCAGCCCCTAATGAACACCACTTGTCACTGGTCTCCACGTGGACGATGAGCTGTTGACCACAACTTTTTACATGAGGTTATCCAGCCAGTTCTTTATCTGCCAAGTGGTTTACCCACCAAATCCATCCATCTCCAATTTAGAGGCAAGTATGTCACAAGAGACAGTGTCGAACACTTCACACAAGCCCAGGTAGATGATGTCAGTTGCTCTGTCCCATCCACCAATGTTGTAACCCTCTCATAGAAGGTTATCAAATTTGTAAATCCATGTTGGCTGTTAAGAATCACCTCTTTGTTTTCCAGGTGCTTTAGCACAGTTTCCAGAAGCACCTGCTTTCTCTTATAGCTGCACTGTGCAGCAATTATTTTTCCTCTTTCTGATTAATTTTGAAGCTGAAGCTAGTAGACGGAACTGTAAAAGTCTTTCACTAACAAAATTCAGAGTCGCTCCCAGATTTCTTGAGATGCCTGTTCAAGTTCAAGTCAGTTATTCTCCCTCCCTGTGTTTTTGGCTCTACTCTGACATGGTGTTTAGAATCCAAATAAGAATTTCTATGGATGATATTAAACAATGACTATTTAAACAATAACTTGTTATAGTATCAGAATTACTTTTTTACTGAAGTTAAGAGATTCCAGCTGGCACCTGAAATACAGCTGTACTAGAAATGTCTGCAAATACAAATATTTAATGGCAGTCGTTGCCATCCGAAAAAGCATTTTCAATTGCTACCATGCATTGCAGTACAGTTTCATGGGCATATATAGATACAGATAGGAAATCAGTGGGAGAAAATAAGGTATGTTTATAATTGAAATAAATGAACATCTAGGCAGGCAAGGTTTTAAGCTAGGGAGCTGAACAAGCAAGAAGTATTTTTCATAGAAAATATCATTCACACTAGGTAAATGCAATCAGATCCTAAAAAGGACTTCTTTGCAGTGAACTCTAAACACAGCAAAGAAATAACCACACCAAATAAATCTAATACTGTTATAATTCACAGCAGTATACTTACATATAACTCAACATAAAAGCTGTAACCTTGAAAGATACTTAAACATAGCAGACTTCACAAATCCAGAAAAATATGGGAAGAACTAAGCCTCTATTTATTTTCCTAACACTTCCAGCATTCAATTTGGCTGGGCACACAGAAGCACAAGACTACTGTTGATGAGATTTGATTGCTACCATGTATAACTAACAGGGCTACATGTCATCCATTATTAACCAGGAACCCAGAAATGGCTTTGTTCAAGGGTGGTTGTTTGTTTTAAAGACATTTCCATTTCTGTTTTTTTTTCTTGGTTTACTACACATGGTGTTTTATAAACTATGTATATTTTGTACTGAATTAGGCATTGGTTAACACATAGATTTATGTTTATTTCTTCAAAATCCAAGGAGAGGACATATGCATGCAAGAGTTATGAAATTTGGTAGGAAAATTTTTAACATAGATCATGTAAATAAGACCTGGATGATTTCATACATTTCTATACATGAAAACTAATCATAATATCATGAACTGTGCTATTTTAAATAATGAGGAATTAGAAACTCAATGTTTACTATTCATCTTCACCCTCTTTTTCACTAATTTCAAATTATGCCTGTGAGTTGGAGAAAACCTAGGTACCCAGATCTGCAAAGGAAGACAGGAAGCAAATTCCAATGTTAAAGTCTTCTCATAATAGCTTTCCTTATATTGTACCTAAATGTGAAACTATATGAAGGTCTTTAGAGCAGGCTCTAAATGCCTGTGCCTTAGGAGATACAGAATAGCCTGCATTCTGATAATGTCATGAGCTAAAATGGTTAATTTGTAGTTAAATCCTAGCAGGATTTGCAATCTGAGCATTTCTAGTTGCAGCTGCCAAGAGAAAACACCAATATCTCTGCAAACATAGTCCAAAATGGTGATAATGCTTCTGTCAAGCTCTTTTTTCAACATCTTCCACTACTTTTAGCCAATAAATTAATACTCAGAGAACTTGACTTGGCTAGAGATTCTTTTTTTTTTTTCTTGGTAGAAATTCTGTCTTCTATGCAGTTTGTCCTTTCACATAGTATTCATTAAGCTAGAGAGGCAGAAGGTGAAAATGATTTCTCAGGTTAGTGATCAGGGCGTTTTTTTAGAAAGGATGGGTATAGTAATTCACTTATCCCAGTGAATGTATGCTGAAATCCTACAGATCTTGCACATCTATCTGTGAGGTAAAAATGTGACTTCAACTTCCTTTCTGTGCTATGCAGGGATGTAATCTAGTCTTACTTGTAATAAACCATTTTTTACAACCACATGTTTAGCTTGTACTTTCCCAGTGTAAGATCCTGTAAACAGCATGTCATGCCATATTACTTCACCACTGTGGCTTCCGTTTGTCCCAGAGTGATGTCACTATATTTGCAAATTTATTAAAATGTTTTGCAGAGATCACATTTTGAGAAACTTTGATTGGAAATTCAATCCGGTTTTGTATGCAGCAAGTAATAAACGGCAGCTACATGTTAATTTACTTCCTAGATCTTACCCTGAAGAAGGCAAGACATTTTCCACTTGTCCCATAATACAGCATTATCCCTTTAATAAAGTGATCAGATTACTGAAATGCCAAGATTCATTCTGTATACAAACTCAGAAAACTATCAGTATAACTGGTACCAAGTAAGAAATTAAGAAGAATTGTGAAAAAAAAGTGAAATAATGAAGAGTTTGGTACAAACCCCTTGAAGCAACCCCCTTTTCTTTTCTAAAATTGTCCTGATCATAACACTCAATGGAGCCTAAATGGACAGTAACAAGTAATCCTTGAAGCTTTATTTGGTCTTCCAGTATCTTCCTTTCTTGCTGCTTTCTTATCTAAACTAAGAAAATACTGTTCTCTTCAAATGAAAGTTTATTTTCCTACTTTTCATTGCCAAATTTAAAAAGAAAAACAAAACAAAACAAAAGAAGGAAAAAAAAAGGAATGGTACTCTAATACATCTTCTCTTTAAATACTTCAGTTCAGAATAACTTCTGGTTTTCAAGTGTTTTTATCAAGCATGCATTTTAACTTTCTGATAGTTTCTGTCAAGCCAGTAAAATATAGAATTAGTTTCCGAATGTGGCATTTGAATTTTAAATTCCTTGAAACAGCTCCTCACTTGTAGTAAACCAACTTCCTTATACGAATTCTTTGCTAATCAGTCCTTTTGACACTGATCTTAAGAAGATCAGTTTCATTCTGGGATGGCTGAATAGTTCTGTATCTATGCCAATATCAAACTTATATGAACGATGTAACATGCTTATAGACATAAAAAAGTCACTCAGCAATGATTTGTACTAAGGTGACAGATTTTAACTCTTAAACTATTTTCAAGAGAGATTCAAAATAATCTGCAAAACAGCAGTTCATAATATTTGTCAAGTTGTATCTTTAATTAATGATTGACATTAGAAGGATTGAAAGATATTTGCCTTAATATTCAGCAAAGTTATATTAATGGTATTTGCTATGATCTTTCTGAGTCTCTTACATTTATCATTGTGGAAAAACAATGAGGCATGTAAATGTTGTTAATTTAATCCATGTACCATCATTATATTTGTTATGAATCCTGTGTCTACTCAAGTAACCACACAATAATAAAGATAAATAAGCATCTGACAGAGTTCTGCAAATAATATTCAAAATGACTGAGTCAGACTGAAATTTGTCATATCATCTAATGTATAAGAATCAAAGTAATTCAAGGACAGTTGCATTCTGTGCAAGTTCATCATTTCAAAAGCTTAAAGCCACAAGGACAGGTTTTAATTGTTTATGTGATATATCATTTGATTGTCTCCTTCACTCTGTACCAAAAAAGAACACAGTAAATTAATAATAAGCCCAGGCACAGCTGCAAAGTAACTGCTACAGGATAAGATTGATTTATATCTAAGGTGATGACGCCTGGACTCCAGATAACTAAATAGGGAATATAAATTTCCTGCAATATCTCAGATCATGATCACAAGTTTGGTATTCCAAATTTCTGTTGATACAACAGACTTTGATATATGGCACTATGGTATACACTTGTGTGAATTAACTTTGAAAGTATAAGAGTAGATAGGAGTTGAATGACTTTCCAGAGTATATTCTTTAGCTCTGTCACACATTTATATGGAGCAGCAGATACTGAGTTTCTACACGAAAGTAATAATGAAAAATAATGCAGACAGAAATAGCTTGCCTCTAGCAAGACTAATGGCAAGGTCAGATAACATCAATTAAATGAGAAAGCCTTCAAGTTCATTCCACACATTATGAGCTCTT
>NW_008668552.1:133405-177302 GCF_000695815.1 Acanthisitta chloris
GGCTTTACAAGTATAAGGCTGCTTAACTGCAAATTCATAGATCTACACCTTTAAACAACAGTGAAAAAAAGCTTCTAATATTTTAGAATTGTTTTGTAAACAAGAATGCTAGACAATGGAAATTAAAATTAAAAAAGCCCTGCAATTGATAAAATACAGAAAGCATCGTCTTTTAAATATTTCAAAATACAGCACAGCTGCTGTCAATATGTCTCAACTGCTAAACATTACACAGATTTCAACATTACCATTGCTTTTATATTTTGTGAAAGATTAAGATTAATATTTAGAAACAATCTTCAATAAAAAAATACATAAAACCAGCAAGCAGATTCACACTTTCGCTTTTGAAGTATGATTCCTTTGCAGTTGTCTATGAGAAAACTATTTTCATGCTGAATTTTGGTCCTTAAAGCTGGTTATACACACCTTACCATTACACATCCCTCCCAGGCAAGAATCTTGCATTTCAAGTCTCTGCTTGTTCAATTTAAGTTCTAGTCTTAATTTCATTCCTTAAGTACAAAATTAGAAGTAAATTAACTGCTGCCTCACTAAACTCTAATGTGCAAATTGAACTAAAGTCAGTTTCAACCGATCCTCGACACAGTCTTCTAAGTGTGGTGCAAGGTAAAATTTCCCCATTAGTTTTTCTTCCTTTAAGCTGCTGTCTTATGGCTGCTGCTTGACTATAGATGAAAATGCAGCCATCAAAATTTTGCAGAAGTATATAAGACTATGATCACAGAAACTACAGTTTACAGAGACTGTGCAATGCCGTCACTTAAATAAACTCTGTTTTGTGGTGCTCTTCAGAGAATTAAACAAGGCACATAGATGAAAATGTAAGGCATTATGTTGTTACAACAGAAAAAGGGAAAGTCTAAAACCATTAGAATGTCATTAATCCAAAACGTCCTGGTTAAATGTTTCATATTTTTTATCATCTCAAATTGGCCCTTCAGATATCGAAAAGTTGCTATGAGGTCTCCACACAGAAAGCATGAAGAATTGGCACGAAGAGTGCCAGTATTCTTCCAGAACAATGAATTTTAAGAGAACAATCACACTATTTTGAGGGGGAATTTCAAAGTCCCAGAAAGAATAAGAGAATTTATATTGAAGTTTAATAGTAACCATGACCTTAGAGGCCAGGCAAAATACAAAATATTTGCAAATGAATGACCACAGCCATCCAGAAGAACAAAAATTCTCTACCCAAACTTTTCCCCCATGAATAATTTTGAGTAGAATGTTATGGGGAAACTCTTGATGGAAAAGTTTTAAACACAGAAGGACATGAAACATATCATACTTTTCATATTGTCTTGCTGGTAAAGAACTTGGGGGTGTATGAGAGGAGGCACAGCCAGGACAGGCAAACCAAACTGACCAAAGGGATATTCCATAGCATATGACGTCATGCTCAGCATATAAAGTGGGGTGAAGAGGGAGGAAGGAGGGGGCATTTGGAGTGATGGTCCAAGTAACTGCTACATGTGATGGGCCCAGCTCTCCAGGAGATGGCTGAACAGCTCCTGACCATGGGAAGCAGTGAATTAATTCCTTGTTTTGCTTTGCTGGTGTGCACAGCTTTAGCTTTTCCTATTAAAATGTCTTTATCTCAGCCCACATATTTTCTAGGTTTAACCCTTCCAGTTCTCTCCCCCACCCCACTGATGAGGGAGTGAATGAGCAGCTGCATGGGGTTTGGTTGATGGCTGGGATTAAACAACTTAAACAAATTAATTAGAAAAACCCAAACTCATTATTTAGGTGCCTTGTCTAACTGGGGGCTTTTCAGAAAATATATTCCCTTTCTCACAGTATGGTTCATGAAAATGGTGATGAGATTCAGTTCAGCTTACTCAATATGACACAAATTCTGTACAGACAAATAGTAACTTTCTGGTCGTTGTTAGAAAAGTCACTGTACAGAAATAATCTTTCAGAGTTGGTTTTATGACTTGCATTTTTTCATCTCACAGTAAAATAATTTTCTCATTGATTAGTTTGTTGCCTATGGATATAAAAGAGAACTATGTGTGTTGGTAAAAATTTATATTTACTTGCTGCCTCAATGAGGATAAAAACACACATACACATATACTACCTAGATATAAATGAGTTATGTAAAGAAAAGAGACATCTGTAGCTTTATCTAAGAATCCATAAAACTTGTATGTAATTTTTAAGGGCAAAGTGGTAAATGTATGCGAGCCTGGTTAGGGATTTCTAGCAGCTTCTGATTGGAAAGCCTGAGCTATAAACCTATACAGAAGCCTAGGGAGAACCTACAGAAGCCTGATCTCTATGCACTTACGGTGGTGTTGGACTCCTACTTTCCTTTGTATTTCTTCTAGTTTTAATTTTTAAGTGATGAACTCTATGGAAATGATATGCTAGCATAGTTGCGCAGTAAAGAGGATGACACAAATTTAGCTCCCCTATCTACAAGGTTTAGAGTAAGCATTTGAATGTAGGTTTTCTGATGCTGAGGAAGAATTTGTAAATATATATATTCTACATGTATATATGTGTGTGTGCTTACTAAAGATATGTACACAATCCTGGTGACTGGATTACAGAACCAGTATTGAATCAATGAACATCCATTATAATTGGAAGATGAGAAGCTGAATGAAAACTGTCAAAACAGGCAACAAGTAGTGATGCTTAGTAGCTGTGATCAGATTCAAATCAGTTAGGTGAAAACAGTGATTTGAATTTTTACTTTTTTCTTCTTCGAGTGTAGGAAATTGGCTACTTCAAGAATATCTCTCTCTCCTTTCTCACTCTTTATTGTTTTCCTTTGTTTAAAACCTTGAATGAAGAAATAATTGAATTATTGACCTGCATAATTGAAATTTCAGAAAGCTTTATGGGACAGTAAAATAACATTCCATGCAGCTCTGCTTTTTTTCCTGTGATAAAAATAAGTGGAACTGAAGGACTTGTTGCCTTTTAGAATAGAATGTAAATTATACTAATAGTTTTTCACCCAAACAGATAAGCCTTTCAAATACAATGGAAATACTGCCCTCGTAAAAAGGTCCATAATTATTCCACCATTCTATAATAAATATTTAATTCTTTGTTTTATCTAAAGAAGATTTGGAGAGATAAAAGAATTGCATCATGTGTACAATATGACTACACTTCAGGTCAAGCTATCAAAGAAAATAAAAGTCTTTGTACTATTAAATTTAAATGTTGGTTTGGCACATAATTGTTATGATACATTTCTAATTTCAAGAAAAATGCCTAAAAGTCTGACAGGCAAAAGGAGATTTAGGGTACATTGAATGTTTAGAACAGAAGAGATAAGAGTGATGAATTACCAGTGATAACAAGTAAAGACTACCCAGGTACAATTTTCTTCAAACATTCATTATTTTTATTGTATACATTAAATTATTGAGTCTTCTGTAACATGACTATACTCATTTTCTTTAGGAAATCCTCAGTGAATTCAGAACAGTATCAATTCTAGGCTCTCAACCAATTTCCTTACTGTCTTTGTTACATAGCAGTCAGGAATTAATTCTGTAATAGCCAGTGCATAACTCAGAAAGGAGTACAAATTGGAACAACTAAATTAAATAGAAATTAGAAATTAGGGACTCAGAAAATCAAAAACTCCTGAGAAACAAAAAAAGGCCACACTATAAAGCAAAATTCTTGGAAGTGCTTTTGAATTACTGATCAAGTGGCTACAGAATCACCCTTAAAATGAAGTGAAATTACAGAGGATTATTTGTACTGCTGGGATGAAGAAGTGTTCGATTTCTTCTTTCCTACCTTCCTACATTACACTTTCTAGGAAGGGTATTTTAATGATGTCACTACTCTCATTTATGAAAAATTAAAATCAAGCCAGCTACAAAATGACCAACAAACCAACCAACCAACCAACCATAAACCATTAACTTTTTTAGTAAGAATTAAACAGAATATCAAAATGTATTAAAGGACACAGTTTCAGTCTTTCTATTTCTTCATGGTTTTGTTGAACATCTATTCAATATTTCCAGTTAAAAATTCCCATGGAATTATTTTTTTTGAAACTATTTGATTTTCAGTTTCTTGTCCTTATGCTCCCACTAATCTCATAATTTAATATCTAGATTTTTGTAAGAGCTTTGTAAACAGATAGTGTTGCTCTAAAATATACCTAAATATATCAATTAGGATTTACTGTCCTTGAAGACTCCTACATTAATTTTCAGTTTTGCCTTTTAGGATGCCAAAATGATCATGCAAATAAAAAGATTTTTGACATACTTGGGGCCAGGTTTTTACTGCAGTACACACACACACACACACACACACATATATATATATTTATACACACACACCTGTGGATGTACATAACATTTGCAGATGTATTTGCTGGGATCCATTACCCATAATGATTAAATGTAAATATTCAAAGCATTATTAAAGATCTTCATTAGCTCTCATTGGGAAAATTCAGAATGAAGATTCCTCTCTTGTCTTAAAGATAGACAAACTGGTCCTTCGGGATATATCCACACTCTGGGAACTATTCCACTGAAACACTGGGACAATCAATGCAATATTTGAATTACAGAGATAAAAATTGTCTCATTGTACATGAGAAAATGGTATCTCTGTGTGCATGTGTATGTTTAATTTTTAACAACCTTCTTGAGAACAAATCCTAAATTAATTTCTTGAAAATATGTTGTCATTTTTGACATCTCAGAAATGTTAATCCTTTTTGCCATATCACATGAGTGTAATAGAGATCAGAACTGAAAATGCCATCTTGCTTGGCCTGAAATGAGTAGCTTAGAACTGGAACGGAATGCTTTGTGTTTTACTCCAAATTTTGTATTTGTATTCAGTTTAAATGGCAAGCTTTTGACAGCAGAGGGGCTGCAGGCACGGTTTCTATGAGAAGACACAAGACTTTGTCTCCATGTCAGACAGAGTCAGTTCCAGATAGCTCTAGTATGAACCTACTACTGGCCAAAAATGGGGGCATCTCTGTGATAGCATATTAAGGAAAGGGTGAAAGACACTGCACAAGAGCAGCTGGAAGAGAGGAGTGAGAATATGTGAGCAAGAACTCTGGTCAGCGGAGAGGTAGGAGATGCTTCAGGTGCTGGAGCACAGATCCCCTGCAGCCTGTGGAGAATGATCATGCTGAAGTTGGTTGTTCCCCTGCAGCCCATGGAAGTTCACAGTGGAGCAGATACCCATCCTGCAGTCCATGCAAGACCTGATGCCAGAGCAGATGGATGTGCTCTGAAGGAAGCTGTAGTTCATGGAGAACCCATGCTGAAGCAGGATTCTGGCAAGATCTGTGACCAGTGGAAAAAGAAGCCCATGTTGGAACATGATTCCTGGCCAGACCTGTGATGTTGTAGGGAACCCATACTGGAGCAGTTTGCACCTGAAGGGCAGCACCCTGTGGAAAGGGCCCACACTGAAGCAGTTTATGAAGGACTGTATCCTATGGGAGGAACTCCATGCATGGTGAAGAAGTGGCAGAGACAAAGGGTTATGAATTGACCACAACTCCTATTTCCCATTCTCTGCAGGGGGTAGGAGACAGATGTGCTAGGAGTCAAGTTGAGCCTGAGAAGGATAGGATGGGCCTAGGGAGTTGGTTTTGTCTCTTGCTATCTTACTCTGTTTTGAATTGGCAATAACTTAATTAATCTTCTACAAGTTGAGTCTGTTTTGCCTATGACTCTAGTTGGTAAGGGATCTCCATGTCTTCATCTCAGCACAAGACCTTTTTCAATGCAAGAACTGTTTCATTGTATTTCTTACCTCAGTCCTGCTGGGGAGAGAGTGGGAGAGTGACTTGGTGGGGACTTTGTTCTCAGACAAGGTTAACCCACCTCACCACATTACAGTGAAAAGTAGACAATGCCAACAGTTCTCTTTAGCCTACCAGAGGAGAGAAGTCCTCCCAGGTCTCATACCTAGAAGTTTGTTAATATTCTGAAGATTGAACACTGAAAACTTTGTATCTGTGTACGGTTCCTATTATTCTCACTTGATCCCAAAATGGTTTTAATTGTTTACAAAAACAACATGTGAATTTGAATCGAAACATCTCTCTATTACACATTCAATACCAGTCTTATTTCACTCAAGTGTTATGGATTTAAGTCACAACTTAATGACTTTTCCAATAAAGTTGTTTTCCATTCTCAGGAATTTCTTGGACCCATTTTGAGCTGCTGAATAAGTCCTACCTAGCCTGTGATTTATTGCCTCTGAGTTGCCCCAGCCAGCTTATCACTTGTGCTGTGCTGACCCTGAAGTAATCCAAGATAGCAAGTACATGGCCAATAATAGATGACATAGGTTAATGTCTTTTCTGCACTAGACATTCTCCTTCTACTTCAGTCTTTTGAATGATTTCTCAACATTTTAATTGAGCCTAAAATTTTCTTATATTGTTCTCCAGACTTCTGATTTACATTGATTAAATTCCACATGTATTTAGTATATTATTTATTTACTCAGTATATATGTCTCTGTTGGTCAACTGACAATATATAGAATGTTTTAACATGTTATGAAGATTGTATTGACATGCATCTGTAGCTACAATACTGATCAGAGGTGAAACTATAATTGATTTTTTAATGTTAGGAAAAAGATATCAAAAACTTGTATCAGTTCTTATTACTTTTTCTTACTTACCAGATAACTTAAAAGGGCAAACCAGAAACACTCTCTTCAAAAAATCACTAACATTAAAGCCAAATTCAGTGTTTTAGAGAGCTTTGTAAAAATAATTGAAAAGGGCTGACATAGCACCACACAGTTCAGCAAAAGGAAATGCAAAGTTCTGCATCTTTCTTATGAGGAAAGGTGGACAGAGCTGGGACTCTTTAGCCTGGAGAAGAGAAAGCTCATAGGGATCTCATCAATACCTGAAAGGAGAGTGTAAATAAATGGTGAGAGGCTCTTTCCAATGGCACACATTGATAGCACAGGAACTAATGGACACAGACTGAAACACAGAAGGGTCTGTGTGAACACAAGGAAACACTTTTATCACTGTGAGAGTAAACAAAAAGGTGATAGTCTCTGCTTTGTTTAAGTGCTGTCTTCAAACACATATGCTTGAAACATCTGCAAACAGTGTAAGTTACTGAAGTGAAAGAGCAGACAGGATATCAACAAATTCATAAAGAAACCTTTTTTTCTTTTTTTATATTCTGAATACTGAATTTAGTCTCTGAATATGGCAAATATATCCATTTCAGGAAAAATTAATTGGGTGTAATTGTCATAAATTTTGAGCACATAATTGAGTCTTACGTCTTCACTGATTATAACCATAAATTATATGCTTCAAATTCAGTTCAGTTACTAACATCAAAGTATCCAGTACCATTTGGAGTGATTTAAAGTTTGTGAAACACTGCCTTAAGGCTGATAAATATTACTTATTACTAGTATCCATTGCCATTTCAGAGTTCAGAGTTTCCCAGGTTCTCAGGTAGACTTTGGTTCCCACCACAAAAAAAAAAGTGATTCTCTAATAGATTCAGTGTCTGAATCTGTCCTCTGATGTGTCTGAACCTCAGACACACCAGATGACATTTTGAAGCCATGTATAGATATTTGCATGCTACCCCACATAAGCTGATTTTTTTTCAGGATTGCTTCTACTTATTGAACATATGTCTTTATGACGTGTACATATCTTTAATATAATGTGATTTCATAGTTCAAGAAGAATTGGATATTCCTTATTTATGTTCCATAGGTCAAAATGAGTTCTGGAATGTATGCTTGAGGACTTTACTGCATTACTCTAATAAGAGCTATCTGGATGAATTTTTTTTGCCTGTGGGAACTCTAATTAAAATGAATGAAAGCAGATATTTGCAATTACTATTGCAGAATAAGGGTCTCAGTTTCAGATCTAACATCTTGGTGCTTACTTTCCCCCAGCTGAGTCTTCCTGTTGATAATAATTGGATGATAGTTCCTTGAAGAGCAAAGGTATAAATTACCAAATGTGTTGCAGACTGACAGAAGAAGTAATTTTAATGTGAATAGAAACAAAGAGATTCTCTTCATATAACCTGACAAAAAAGGCTGCAAGGAAACTGAACATTCATATTCAGAAAGCATATCTACATGAAATACATTAATTTATTCATAAAGTATTTCATTTCACAACAATAAATTAGTGATTTTTCTTCCAAGAATTTTCAAAAATACTATTTTAATAAACTGAGGTTCCTAGAATTCTCAACATTTATTGTGTGGAATGGTCTCATAATAACTCTCAAGAACTACTGCCTTTCAGTTGAGATCTTAGTCTTTTGAATAGACCAGATGTCACTCATCAAGAAAAATATTCTCTCAGAGGTACAAGGGTGCCTGAAAGTGCCAGCATAAATTGAATGAAAGGCTTAAATTCAAAGAAGGGGTATTATGTGTTAAAAAATTATGAAAAATCTTTACCAACTGTCATAGACTGATCCCTTTTCCTTCCAAGGCTCTCATTGACAGAAAAGGAGTGTGTAGATAAACACAAGAGTATTCTTCAAATGTCATTTAGCTGGCAGTTCTTTCTCTGCACATTCTATAATATAAAAAAAAACGCCATATTGATTTAAGCTCCACTGCTTCAATTGCTGGGAACAGATAGATTCAAATACACATTAGACTTGAAGATAGAAAGCCTTTATCTTACAATCAAAGCCCTTCCTACAACAGTTCGAGACATCAAGTATCTAAAATAGTTCCAGTTATAAAATTGGTTGATGTATTGGATTGACAAGGAATGTTTTTTTTCATGAAGTTGTCCCAGTTTTGTTAACACTTCTGCAATCTTAGTTGTTAGTTAAAATTATTTGGGTTTTTTTTTTCTTTTTTGGGGGGGGAGTCAGTGTATTTGGTTGGTTTGTTTGTTTTAGTGTTTGCTTTTTGAAAAAAAATTTCATAAATATACTGGGCTCCTTGTGCAAATGTCTTTGAGAGTTATTCAGTGTATTTACAAAATTGGTTTGGAAAAATACATGATACATTTTCTTTCAGGTGTTATGAAATCTAAGCAGTAAATCTCTAGGCAACTGAGATAAGTGAAGACAGTGAAAAGTACTTGAGAACACTTAATAGGAGAGAAGGAGTCCTAAAATATTCTGTATTCATCTAGGTATTTCTGTTCATAATTTCATCATGCTACTTGAATGACTTTTCAGACATCAGTATGATGCATTTCTCTTCATGATACTTTAATAAAATAAGGGAGTGCTCTTTTCTTCATTTTGAAAATAGAGAATGTAAGTACAAAGTAACCAAATCTTAGTGTAAGAAAAGTCCTGAATGCTAAAATGAGTATTGAGTTTCTAAATGTTAGCTAGACCACAATTAGAAACTTGAAATCAAATGCTTAGTCATTACTGAATCTTGGAAACATTAAAAACATCTAGGTAGAATAGAATAGAACAGAACAAAACAATCATCTAGTCCAACTGCCTGACCAGTTTAGGGATGACTGAAAGTTAAAGCATGTTGTTAAGGACATCTTAAACACTGACAGGCTTGGAGAATTGACAACTTCTGCAGGAAGACTGTTCCAGTG
This sequence comes from Acanthisitta chloris, assembly GCF_000695815.1. Classification (NCBI taxonomy): domain Eukaryota; kingdom Metazoa; phylum Chordata; class Aves; order Passeriformes; family Acanthisittidae; genus Acanthisitta; species Acanthisitta chloris. The sequence goes on from NW_008668552.1 coordinate 143,001, forward strand.
TTTGATCACCATCTCAGTAAAAAAATACTTCCTACTATTCAGTCTGAACCTCCCTTGATGTAGCTTTAAACCGTTCCCATGTGTTCTGTCACTGTATACCATGGAGAGGAGATCAGCACCTCTCTCTTCACTTCCTCCCCTCAAGAATCTGTAGAGAGCGAATGAGGTCACCCCTTGTCTCCAAGCTGGACAAACTCGAAGTCTTTGTCTGCTCCTCCATAGGACATGCCTTCCAGAAGGTGGATCACCCTTATAAAATAAAGTAGATTTATAGTATTTTCTCTCATGCAGCTAAACCACATCTAAAGCTGTTAAGCTGCTGGGTGTTAAATTCAAGTAAAGACATGTGCTTTCCTTTAAGTATTTTCTTCAGATATTTCTGGAGAAAGTAGTCATTTTTCCCTGTAAAACAATATTGCCATTTCTCATAGCAAGTCACAGGTTTTGTGCTGAGTTTGAAAGCCATTTAGACTTGAAACTTGCCTGCTATGTTTGGTCTGGTTTTGACCAGTCTGCTGATTAGTTCTACTTGGCTAAGATGTAACTGGATTTACTACTCGACCAGATAACTATGACTAATTTGTTTTAATTTTGTTAATTTTTGTGTTGTAGCAACATATTTTGCAACTGTACTCAATGAAGAATTCCAGATGTTAATGACTTGCCATAACACCCATCTATCACCACCAGAATGGAACTATCAGTGTCAGGACCCCTGGAGCAGAGGATGAGAGAGTATCATATCAGGAAAATGGGTAGAAACTAAGTGTTCCTCCTGACCACAGTGTCTTCTCTTCCAGAGTAACTGTTGGCAAGAGACTGGCCGGGCATTAGTCTACTTGTGGGAAGTGGTGAACAGCTGCCTCTGCATCACTTCCTTCTTTTCCTCTCTCATAGATTCATAGAAAGGTTTGGCTTGGAAAGAATCTGTAAGGATCATCTACTCCAGCCCCTCCTGCCATGGGCAGGGGAATCTTACACTAGATCAAGTAGCTCAGAAACCTGTCCTATTAGACCTTGGACACTGCCAATGATAGGGCATCCACAACCTCTCTGGGAAACCTATTCCAATGTTTCAGCACCTTCATAATAGTAAATTTCATCCTTATACTCAAACTAGAGCTACTCTTTTCAGTGTACTCCTTGTCCTTTACAGGCTTGGTAAAAAAGACTCTTCTCATCTCTCTTACAAGCTGCCTTGTAATACTCTTTTCTAAAGTACCAAAAGGCTGCAGTAAGGTTTCCCTGGAGCCTTCTATTTTCTAGGCTGAACAACTCAGTGTTTCAGCCTTTCTTCACATAAGAGCTGTTCCAACCCTCTCATTATTTTGGAGACACTTCTCTATACCTATTTATTTTTGATCTGCTGACCAGTGTTAATGTGGCCCTACACATATTCTTTCTTTCAAAGATCCATAAGGCAATGACAGGCTGCAGAAACTACTGATAAGATCATCTAACTGGACTTTGCATAGAAGAAATGCATGGGTTTATTTCATAAGCAACAAATGTTCAAATCAGTGTCTGATATGCAGTGATCAGAAAGCCAAAGCATAGGACACAGTGCACTGGAAACATGTGCCTCCCCCAAGAAGATGATGAAGACACATGTGCCTCCCCCAAGAAGATGATGAGGGTTTTTTTTTTCTTTTTCTGAAATGGAAGAACAGAAAGGTAAAAAAGAGAGAAAACAGGTGAAATTATTGAAAGTGGTATAACAGGAAAACAAATTTCTATTCTGAATAAAAAGAATGCCATTTTGTGCTGTCTTTGTTGTTTGTTTTTTCTTGGGCCTAATCTGTGCCCAGTCATTAAGAAACTACTCAGTTGAAGGCAGGCATTTTTCTGCATTCCCAAATATATATGAATGTTGTAGCCATATATAGAGGGAAAAAGAAAACCCACAGAGAAACAAAGAAAACCAAAAAACACTCTGTCACCTATTTCTGGAGAGAATATTTGTTGCATGATTTTCTGTGGTAAAATGAGAGAAACTATGCATGAATTGTTGGTTTTAAGGATGAATGAACTAACAAAAATTTTTTATTTTCCTTTTATTGGTTATGCTCTTGCATTTTTCTCTTTCCAAGTGGTCAGATGCTTGAGAAGTACCCATCTTCATAAGGATATATTCTATGATTACACTCATAAAATTGTACATTTTTAAATTCCTCTAATTTTAAAGGTAGTTAACTTTTCTGTAGTCAAGAAAACGGAAAGCTCAACAAATATATCTCTAAAGAAATTGCCAAAAGTTTATGAGAAAATTAATTTCTTACTACTTAATCTAGTTATTCAAAATGTCTCTGTGTCAATCCAGTAATAAATAAATGTAAATTAATTGAGTTAAAATAAGTCAATTATGTATTATTAGATTTTATCACAATTAAATAATATAATTTTAGATTCTTGTCAACTTAGCACTGTGTTTGTTATAAACACACTGAACTAATTTCCTGACCTGCTTGAAGTTGTGCAGAAACATTAAAAATGGTCACAGAAGTTTTCACATGGAATATTTGCTATGCCAACTCTTCACCAAAAGTGAGAAGAATTTTCTTTTAAAAGGAGCAGTGATTAGTTCTTTCATTGTATATATATCTTTTGTGGTTTTTTTCTTACCTGTGCTTCAGTAGAAGAATACAAAGGAATTGGCATTAAAAGACTAAACAATGAAAACTCTGTATGTATAATGTCTTAACTTTAACTTTATTCCTATGTCTTTTTTTATGTAAAGATGAGTCAAAGTAAATTATAAAAATCTTGGAAGTTATAAAGTTAAAACCTCTCGTTCATAAATTTCTGTTTCCAATAATCTGTTGATATATGCTGTATATTGCTATTGACTCTTGCAGATTCATGGTATTTATATGGCCAATCAAAATTCTGGATGTTTACAGTTCACATCTAGGGCTTTGTAGATTAGATCATGCAGATATCAGAACAAATCAAAAGGTTAAATTATGCAAAATATGTTTATTATTTACTATACTACATTTGTCACAAAGTACAGTCTCAAGTCAGAGAGAAGAGTTACTGAACTGTCAAGAATCTAGCTAGATTAACAGGATAACTCCATAAAGACCTTCTGAAGGATGTTATTTTTTCTGTCTTACATGGGGACTGCAGATGTTTATCTAAATGTCTACGTGATGCAGATTTGTGCCTGGTTTAGACATCTCATGTAGTCACATGGAGTACAGGTGTCATATAAGCCCTGAGTTAAACCAGGTCATCCAAGAGTTTCCACCTAGTTCCAGCAATTAAAAATCATCCATCTTTGCAGTGTAGGAACCAAAAAAATGCATGAGTTTATACAAGTACTTAGCAGTCTTCCCTAACCCCCGGAAAATAGTTCTAGCCCATTTTCTGTGTGATTTAATGGAACAGTATAGATCCAAGTTTCTTTCATATTGATTGACCCGTCATTAATACATGAATTGTATTTTCACATGCTTTCAACTCTGTTTCAACTAAAGATTTTTTCCTCCTCTATTTTTCTCAGTAGGAAATTTTTTGGATAATGTACCAGTACAAAGCAAAGCATCATAATAGGCTAATAATGTTATTAACCCTGAAGCACTGTAGGGCAATTTAAAAATTTAAAATGTTATCAGACCACCTTATCTGGAACTTGAGGACAGACAATTTAAGATCTGAAAAAGGAACAGAGCTTTTTACACAGCAGCCTTCTGGACAGTACTGGCTGTGTGGCTGCAAGTCCAAGGTAACTTGTATGCAACGTCAATAAAATCTCAAAATCCTTTCTGTGTTTACCCTATCACAAGGTGAATGTGAAAACCATTGTGCTTAATTCTTGCTGACAAATACTTTCACATGTATTGGAAAACAGTCAGCTATAGTTGAATAGAACAAAGCAGCTGCCTGCAAAGCTCAGCCAAGAGCCAATAACTTTTAGCCTTCTTTCTTCTCTGCAGTTCACTAAAGGATTGTGTCAAAAAGTCAGACACATATTTCAGATACCCAAAAGAGACATTCTTGCCTTACCATTCTTTTGTCTGTACGTGCTCATGGAAGAACATCAGTTATTCCCCAGACACAGACTGATTACGTGATCTGTTCACTGAAAAGTTTGGAAAATCCTAATGGGATCCTGCTGTGAAACTGTTACACTCTGCATGAAGATAATAAACTTATCTTGGGACCATTGACTTTGCTCCTGCCAGTCAAAGACTGTCCTTTCACCCTGAATATTTCTCATGCCAAAAAACTCTCAGCAGAGCTGTAATACACCAAAATCCATACATACCAATATCCAACTGTGTGTACTCATCTCAGGAATAAATTTTAGAATTGGTCCTTAATGTTTTTGTGAAAGCAAGATAGCAGAAGCCATGCTTGAACCTTCACAAAACTATGAGAAACAAAGACTTCCTCTAAGTGCAGGCCAAGTATGATGCACTGCTAAAGCCATGAGTCTACATCTGTTAATGCTTGTTGATTTCTAAACACAGACTTTTAGAACAATTCTTCACTGTTGTCAGAGGTGGAAATGTTAAATGTTAACAACTCAAACAACTGGCCTTTTGCAAAAGCAGTAGAGTGCTTTGCTGGTGTTAAGTTTGCACCCCCCACCAAAGGTGAGGAGAGTTTTTGGGTGTGTGGTAGCAAAACGTGATCTGCATAAGAACAGAACAGGTTCAGAGGGGGTGCACACCCACCACCAGAGGATGACCATGGCAAACAGACCTTTGTTTAGCAACAAGCTGCTTTTTTGAGCTAGAGAAGGGAAAAGGCCAATAAGAAGCAGATCCTGCAAAGTGGGATGCCTTTTATCATGCAAGTTTCTTCCTTACACAACTGACTCAGGAGCAAAACTCCTCCCCACTCTGGGGGAGGTATTAGAACATTCATATGTAGACCTGAAGGTATTTATCCCTTCTTATAAGACATAACTGGCTCAAATAAGCTGGCAGAAGAGTGCAGTCATGGCTTAGAATGGATAATAAATCATTAAAGACTCCAAAAGTGCCCTTAGACTCATTTCTGGGGCTTTCCCTGAGACGACTGCACATGATCCTCAGTGTTGCATCAGACAGTGTAAAACTCCCCCCATCCAGGAGGTACCTGGGCGTTCCCACCTGAACCCAAATTTATATTTACCCATTGAACTTTATGCTTCATGGGCTTCTCCCACCCCTGATGGATCAACCATCATTTTGACCAATGGACATCTAAATTGCAATAATCAAATCTTGCTCTAAAATAAACCTGCCATATATACATATATATAGATACAAGTCATTCAGTGTCATTTCACTCTAATCCTCCCCAAAGGATCTGTCAAGAAGAACCTCAGTTACCCTGCCTCAGGGGTGGATTGTAACAACTGTAAGGGATTAAAAATCAATTATATAAAATTTAGCTTAATGCTTGAAAATTACAGAGATTAATAAGCCTTCTCTAAAGAGACTAAGAATTGATTTTGTACTGTTCAAAAGAAAAAAAGAAAGTATATGTTAGCCTAAATTCCTGAATACTGAAGAAATGGGATTAGATTTTTGAAAAGTAACATGAAACAGTTTGTGGTATAAGCCCTTTCGCTAATGGCTCTTGATCATGCCATCTAGGATGTATCTTCTTGTAACTTTGGTGGGAAACACAGGTAGTAGTGTTTCATAGTTATGGTGTTTTTTTCCTGGCAATGGGAGCTATTCAGGTGGTAGATGGATTTGGACTAAAGTCCAAATCTGTATAGCAGAGCTTCTTGCATTAATAGAAATTCTTAAAGAACATAATTTTATATTGTTAAATGAAGACATAGAGCCTCAATCCCAAACATGAACAAGTGCTCCAATAACTCTCTCAGATAAAGATTTAAAATTCTCTATAACCATTTTTTATTTTCTGCTGTTAAGAAATAGGAAACAATTCAAATACCTGGTGCTTCTAGTAACATGTCAACAAAATCACAGTCATGAACTACATAACTCAGAAGGTGTCCTTCAAAATGTTCTTAGTTTGAAATAACACCCATTTGTATTAAAACAAATAAAATACTCTCAATGTTTTCTGAAAATCAGATATCAAAAGGAAGGACTAAAACCTTGAATCTCATCTTTCTTGCAAATCACTCATTAACCTTTTCCTGTTTTCACAAATTCACCCTGACACACTGTTTCCTGTCTTTTATCAAAAGGCTTCAAGCTGTATATTCATCTGATATTTCTGATCGGTCCTAAGCAGAAGACATCAAGCTGAGCTGTGCAGTCCACATGCTTGAGGGAAGTGCTACAGTCTAGATGGTCGTTCATAGGCTTCACAGGTGCCCTTGTGAACATCACAGAGTTCAACAAGGTAAGTGCAAGATCTTGAATCTGGGTCAAGGTAACCCCCAATATCTGTACAGATTGTGGCATGCAGCCCTGCAAGAAGAGCTAGGGGGTGCTGGTGGATGAAAAATTGAATATGCTGCCAAGAAAGCCAATTGTATCCTGGGCTATATGAAAAGAAGTGTGGCCAGCAGGTCAAAGGGAGTGATTCTCTCCCTCTGCTCACATGAGACTCCCCCTTAAGTACTGTGTTGAGGTCTGAGGTCCCCAAGAGAAACACATGGACATGTTGGTGCAGGTCCAGAGGAGGGCCACAATGATGGTCAGAGGAGTGAAACACCTCTCCTATGAAAAAAGGCTGAGAAAGTTGGGGTTGTACAGCCTAGAGAAGGCTCTAGAGAGATCTTGCTGCAGCCTTTCAGTAATTAGTGTGCTTGTGAAAAAGGTGGAGACTTTTTACCAGGAATGGAGTCATAGGTTGTCCTGGTTCTGGTCAGGACACAGTTAACTTTTGGAGATGCCAGGAAGGGCAAACTAGGACCCTGGGGCTATTCTGTGTCACCTCTGGTCATGCAGAGGGATGGAGGGGGCAAGGGATCCCCCTTGTTCTGGAGGTGGTTTGGTCAGGGTAGTAGGTGCATTGGGGCAGCAAAGAGTTCCACATGGTGACCAACTGCATGTGAGTCGTTCACCGTCTTGTACATGCTGTTATTAATATAGTTGTTACTGTTCATTTTCTTACTTCATTGATGTTTAATAGTAAATTGTTCTTATCTCAACATGTGATCTTTACCTTTTGTGCCTCCAATTCCCTCCATCCTGCCACAGGGGGAGGGAGTGGGGGAGAAAGCGAGCAGTGCATGGTCTGGTGGGTTTCAGTGGAAACACTAAATTGGGGAATACCACTCCTAAACCACAACACATTGATGTAAGGGCAATCGCAAGCTAGTCATGCAGAACTTGATTTTACTTAAATGCACATACAGAATTTATTTCCTGACTGAATCAATAACCACTTCCATTTGGCTTTCTTTTTTAAATTTGATAGTTAGTAGTTTTAGATTTCAGCACATAAAAAATCCATGGGGGTTAAAATGGAAAGTGGAATGGGAGAGAATGGGAGGCCAGGAAAGAAAAAGACTTTCTAAGTATAAGGAAAATTGCAAAATTTAAAATGCAAAAATAAAACAAAATTTTCTTTAAAATAATGAGAACATGGGTTTCACAAGGGTTATTCTAAAGTTTCCCAATTTACTTATTTCATTTTTTGATAATGTCATCTCTTTTCCTCATCCCGGACACCTTGTTGCCCTTTCAGTAATAGCTTAAGATTCAGTGATCCATTTCAACCAGTTTTCTTCCATATAACATTTATTCCTGAAAGGTATGTAACTCTTCAAATGGTGTGAATATTAAAAGTTTCCAAAAAGTTAGCAAAAACTACTGGAGATATAATTTTCTCCTTCATTTCTTTTTTTTTCCAAGGTCACTAGTGGGCTCTGCTCAGGTTTTCAGAGGAAAACTGAAGAGAGTGACTTGAGGTTCCTCATAGCCTTAAATGAGTTCTCCAGGATCAGTTGATTAAAACTCATTTGTCTCCTGCAGTTTCATTGAGCATTAAAGTGGGAGTAGCAGGAAAAAAAAGATTCAGAGGAATGCTTACAGCTGTTTATAAATAAGGAAAATATTGTAACATTTTGACTTACAATACTTTTGTTACAGTGGAAGTAATGTTTACTAACAAATTTGATGGGCTAGAAAGCAGGAGTAAGAAGAATGACATAAGTACATAATTTCTTTGTTTATGCACTTACTAGTTGCTATATAATTATGCAGCACTCAGTTAGGACACTGCAAACTGCTGTCCCAAAGCCTTTTGGATATTCATTGACCAAAGTCATAGGCTATTTCATACGATGTTTTTGAATGCAATCATATGATTTGCTTTGTAATCAAACCATTTTGTCACATTGGCTTATTTCAGACATTTGTGAGCAATGCATCAGTGTGGGATTTACTATTTATAGTTTGTTTCTGTGCAAACTCAAGAAACAAACCCTGGACATTGCCCACGCTGTGTGCATGCATGGCACATAGGACACGGGGCTGACAGCAAGGTGTGTGCCCTCACAGGGCACCCTCACGGGGCACTCAGCAGGCAGGTGCCAGTGGGAGATCAGGCTGGCTCCTCCTCAGACTCTGTGACATGCCCATGGAATTCAGTTGGCCTCTTCGACCGCACAAAACACACAGAAATCAACCTCTTGTAACATCCTGGAAACAACTTTCTGGTTTGGTCCTGCGTTTTTTTTTGGGGTGTTGTTTTGTTTGTTTTTCTTTTTTTCTATTCCAAAGCACAAAAATACATCATCTCTAAAGAATAATTAAATTTCACTCAGAGAAAACCCTGCAGTGAACTTTTCCTAGTTCAGACCAGTAAGTCCATCAAAGTTGCAAAGCTTATTTCCAATTGCTAAGTAAGTTCACCTTTCTACACAAGCCTTAAAGGGACTTAGGAATCATAGGAGTAGCCTAAAACCCTTTACATAAACTCTCACAACTAAGCCAGTAGAGTATTAAAACACGATGAGCAATGGAATCACAAATACATCAAGCAATCCAGATACAGAATAAAAGAAAGCTGTTAGCCCAAATTTCTGCTATATTAAAACCAAAGTGGGGAAAAAAAGGCTTTTCAAAACTTTTTACAAAATCGTTCCAAAGTGAGCACAGTAAAGAAGTGCTTAATCAAGACAAGGCTGTAATCAGACGATTAACTTCAAAGAGGGATGGGGCTAGGAAATGTAATGATAAAGTTCAAACAGAATGTTTTAAAGATAATTGCTCTGTCCTCACATATACATAGAAAGGTCAAGTGAAACTAGACAGAGCAGATTTGATTTCCTATATCCTATGTTATCTAAATAAGCAGATCAGTTGATGACAATAAGGAAAGGACTAAATCTCAGTGCTAAACCCCACCAAGCAGATTTGAACAGCAAATGCTTTTCACTGAAAGAAATGAATCAAAGACAGAATTAAGTCCACTGCCCATTTGAAATGTGCTGCTGTGTTTCTCCTCTATTCTGAAACTTACATGAAAAGAAGAATCACCTTGAAAAATGTAAGCAAATGAATGTTCTTTTCTTTGCAAGGAACATAAGGAAAACCAAAGCTTATCTAGAGAGAAAAAAAAAAAAAGAATAAAAAGGAAGATTGATTTGATAAAAAAAATACTGCTGATGACAAGAACAAATATTTTGTGCTGCTGTGTTTCTCCTCTATTCTGAAACTTACATGAAAAGAAGAATCACCTTGAAAAATGTAAGCAAATGAATGTTCTTTTCTTTGCAAGGAACATAAGGAAAACCAAAGCTTATCTAGAGAGAAAAAAAAAAAAAGAATAAAAAGGAAGATTGATTTGATAAAAAAAATACTGCTGATGACAAGAACAAATATTTAGTGTTGGTGTTTTGATATAAAAATTACTGCTGATGACAAGAACAAATATTTAGTGTTGGTGTTTTTAGCTTTCTGAGCCTTTTAACTTGTGCATTCCTGGAGTCAAATCCTGGAGGTACACAGAACAATACCCATGAAGCACTTACTAGCCCACCACTTTTTATATCTCAAGCACTTATGGTTCACTGATTACTTTTTAATGATTTCTCTAAAAAATTCTCATGTCACATTCTTTAAATTTTTAGACCTTTAGGGATCCTTTTAGAGTCTTGTAAGAAGATGAGAGAATAGGAGGAAGTAGTAAGAGAAGATAATTTTTTTAAAAAGTTTTATCTTACTGAGGAAATTTATACAGCCTAAGAAGATACAGGAACACTTTTTAATGAAAAGATCCCTTTTACCCCTTTGAAATAATAGAGATCTATGGGAACACAATCTCTTAACAGTTTTTATTTTTTAGAGTTTACTGCTTTTGTTTCTGTTTTCAATACTATAAAATGTAGGAAATAATTCTACCTATATTCTATGGCTACATAGCATGAGAAAATGAATTATGGAAAAATCATTCTCCTTCCATTGCTAAGTGCCTTTTAATTGAAATTGTTACAGAAAAATATTTAGTTTCCAAGGTGTTACAAGTGCTTCAGTATCACTTATGATGTGCAAACAAATAAAGAAAAAATAGATGTATAAGTCTTTTGAAGCCTTTCACTACAAGGCAAATATAGTTAAAGATTAGCAACTTCTTTTGATAGAATCCCTAAAGAAGCTTATAAAGTTTGTGTATATGGCTCACAGTGATGAAAGGCAGAAATACTTTATAACAGACCAAAGTGAGTCAAAGTGGAAGAGTATATACATATATCTCAAGAGATGGAGATTTATAATGCTATTTAATCATTCTAATTTTGACAGAGATTCAAAATACTGCCAGACCAGATGTGAAAGGGAATTTGGATGATTGTGGGTTGCTTCCATTCTTGTTGCCATTTCTCCTTCTTATGGTCAGATGCCAACATGGAAGGTCTAAATTAGGAATCTGTAATAGGAATGTATATGACAGTACTTTGGTTAGCCAATCACACCTGTAAGTATCATAAATAGGAGAGAGTAGGATTATGACACAGCTGGAGATATAATTACTGTATAAATTACTCTTTAATAGCTTCTGTGCTATGTATTAGGGAACATGTCTCTCAGTTTTACCAATTAACCTACTGAAAATACCTCCCAGTAAATTCAGCTGTGTAACCAAAGAGACAAAATGTTTCACATGTTATTTTCACATTGGTCTATCTCAACACATAGTTTTCATTAATTAAGTTCTATAAATTGCAAAAAAAATGAATCTCAAATGACTATAAAATTTCATGACGCACAAAATGAGCACATATTTTATTCCCCTGACTTTCTACCTTTCAAAATATCTCGGCATGGAAAGAAAAGTATATCTACCCCAAAATGACATTCTCCTGGCTAACAGCTGTAGAGTCACCTTAGTAAATGTTTAGATCAGATTCTGTAAGCATTAATGTTTCAAAAGTCTTCACCTGAATTTCAAGTCAGATTAAATCAAATGTGAGTCCTAGCAAAGCACTACATGTATCACATCCCTTTTTTGGATTTACAAAGAAATTAAGTAGTGGCCTTCTGTCCTTTCCTGGCTTCTAATTTTTCCCCACTGTCTTTGATGATATCCTGTTTTTAGTTTCTTTTATTAAGCCTTAATTCTCTAGCCACTCAGTCTATTAAGGATCCAGTAAATGTCATTGAACAATTGTTTAATTTAAATCATTATGAGCTTAAAAGACACTTTCCTACATGTTTCCTTGGTCATATACTTGGCCCTTCAAAGGATCAACAAGATTTTGGTGCCACTAAGCAGCTCTTAGTCAGGAGTGGGATGTATATTACTTGAAATAAGACATCTGAAAAAAGATCACATGAACTTTGATGAGAATTTGGTGTTTCCTCCTCTGACTAGTAAACTGTCTGGAGGTGGCTAGCTTGCACGTCTCAACACTCAGTGCAGATGCCCACGTAGAGTTATATATGTCACCTCTGAGGTAATTTTGGTCATTTCTAAATACCTGGTTTTGGACAACTGAACTGGGTTCCAGCTTGTTGTCAGGAAAGTTCTGACTGCATTGCACAGAAAACTTTTAGTTCGAGGAAGTTAGCTAGCAAGTTTCAGATGCCTCCCTTGGATTACATTTTAAAATAGGTTTAGACACCTGAGATAGGAACATCCTGATGCAAAATCACATTTTTTCTCATTGTTTATAAAAGAATAATGGATGGTTTCTAATGCAACCAGATACCTTATAGGCATTTTTTTTTTGGTGTTGAGATGCTCACACATGGACATCTAGTATTATTTCAGATACTTTAGAGAATTTTAGATGACCTTCACCTGTCTCATGAGAGACACAGTCACCCACAGATGGGTGAAATACTAAATACTTTCAAAATTATAGTGTGATATTACCAGATTTGGGTGCGCGTTGGGGTTTTTTTTTCTGCTTAGTGCAGGTCGCTCAGTGCGCAGCTGCACTGGGAGCTGCACAGTGAGCTGTGTGGGGCAGGAGCCCGAGGGAAGGGGCCAGGAACTGCCCATCCCTTGCATAACAAAGGGCACGGGGACCTGTGGCGCAGCCAGGTGACTGCACACTCAGAGACACAGCATGAGTGGATTACCCCAGACTTTCCTACCCTGAGACTGAGGATACAAAAGTTTAGGTCTTCTTTTGTTGGGGTCCCTCCTCGGAGGCACCCAGCTCGAGCTGTTAGTTACCTAGTTACTGCGCCAAGATTTTTAAAGGATCAGAATGTCTGAGTCACTGTTATGGGAAACCTGGGGTTGAACTGGTAAAGAAACCTGGTCTGACTGTGTGTGTGGGGTGTATAGCTGGAAAGAGGCTTCAGAGCCAGCACAGGTGGCTCAAGAGTGACTGCCAGAGTGGCTTCCGGATGATCAGACAGGAAAATTTCCTTAACAAACCAACCTTGCTTTGGGAAAGGTCATTTACAGCCTTCTGAAAGATCCTGTTTATTCCTTGAAGAAATTTTCCATTTGTTAGAGGTTTACATTACAGAAGAAAATTCATTGATGTAAATTGCTGTGCAAGAATACCTCAATAGATAGGCAGATAAAAAGTCAGATAAATAAATAGGCAGATACAGAAAAAAAATATCTGCAGGCATATGTATGCATAATATATTTACATATATTAGACATTTTATATATATATATGTGAAGAGATGGTGTCAAGAGGATGGAGCCAGGCTCTTCTCAGTGGTGCAAACCAATAGGATATGAGGCAATGGGCAGAAACTGGTGCACAGAAAGTTCCACCTGAATATCAGGATGAACTTCTTCACTGTGCAGGTGACTGTGCACTGGAACAGATAGCCCAGAGAGGTTGTGGGGTCTCACTCACTGAAGATATTCAAGAACCATCTGGATGAAACCCTGTGCAATGTGTTCTAGGATGATTCCTTGAGCAGAGAGGTTGGTTCAGACAACCTACTGTTGTCCCTTCCAACAGTTGGGTCTATCCTATGATTCTGTGATATATATCTATACAGATGGATGATGATGATATATAGCTGTTTATTCAAAAAACCCAGTATCTGTTGTGCTGGTTTATGCTGGCTTATTTCAAGGATGTAAACAAGACAACAAAAAACTTTAGTGTAGTTACTAAAATGAATGAAATGAACATTATTAATTAAGAAATTTCACAAAAAGCAGACTTTAAATAAAGTAGCTCCACTGTTTATGTAGCACCTGTGAAGATCAATTTGGCTCAGTAGCAGATGGTCTTAATTCAATACACTGATCTGGGTCTTTTCTGCTCTCAGAGTTCTTTCTTAAAGAAAAGATAAACATTTGCTTTATGATCAGCTTAGGTTTGTAGGACAATCTTTTTTTCTTTCATCTCCTTGTACTAATTCAACAGTAAGCATCAAGCATAAGTAGCAAAGTCAGTTTTAGGAACTCTCATGATATTTTGTAATTATGTCTTTTGCTATCATTCTTTCTCACTATAAATGGTTTTACTCACAATCACAACACAACTAAACATATTTCATAGTAATTTGATTCTGTGACAAGACTAGAAACTTGAGACAGAGCTACAAATGCTCTTGAAAGAGCTGCTTCTTATTAATGTAACAGTTTAGGCTTTAAAAATAGACAAAACCATCGTTTATAACTACATTTGAACACTGCGATTATGTGCGAGGGCTCAACTGCCACCAAAACTAAAACAAGTGCTGATTCTATTAAGATAAAGCAATGGATATGACAAAACTAGCATATTTTAATGTGCATCCATTCACTCTCCAAAATAAACAAAAATACTAACATGCTTACATTTTTCAATTTTTTTCAACTGTTTTATAATGTTATCATCGGCCCACGAGGTCTATTTCATTCTTTGCACGAAAAGCAGTAATATGGTAATGTAGTTGTCCTTGCTTAGAACAAATATGGTGCTTTTATGTATGTAACGCCCTGGTCTGCTCAGCGGATTTAGGGAAAGGTAGTTTTGAATTATTCTGGGCAGTGAAAAGGAGAAACAAACTCAGTTCTCAGGAGGTTCAAGAAGAAATAATTTGTACTTAGGAACTCTGGGTCACCCATGTGATATAAGATACTCGGCAAAAGAAAAATCAGTAAACTTCACAGCATTCCAACATTCTGTGCAAACTTCAACTCAGCACACCTTGAGAGAACAAAGCCCTTAGCTGGCACTGATCGCGGCGCTTAGCGAGTACTTAAGGGGATCCTGCTCAGTGCAGCTTGAAACTTAATAAGTTGCAAAGGAGAAAAGAAGAGAGAAAAAGAGATGAGAAAGAGAGGTAGACACTCACCACCCCCGTGGATCCAGTCTGGTCCCATCACCTCCTGCCCACGCCACTGTCCCTTCACCCATTCCCTGTTCCCAGGGCCTGTCCCAGTGTGAGCTCACACTTGTGCTGTGCTTTAGGCAGAGCCAGAGCTCTTCGGCACCATCTCGGGGCTTGCAGCAAGGCCCTGTGGTCGACCACCACCATCTCAGGGCTCACATAGAGCCATGTGCTCACTGAGTCCATTGCAGTGCAGACCTGCAGTCACCCGATAAGGCTCACGGGGCTAAGGAGGAGCAGCCGCTGCTCTCACTACACAGAGCTCCACCTGTTCCCCCACTGTTTTCCCAACTGGTTGTTTCGAGCCAGACAGCTTTTCCTCCAGTCCCTGACAATGTGATAATTAGATTTCACACCACTGGAAATGGAAGAGTAGAGAAGTCAGCAAATTTTGGCCTACCTTCTTGCATGTCTAACTCCTTCATGTTGACTTCAGCAAGCTTTGACTCAGTCTCTTCAAACTTTATTACAGAATTTTGTTTTATTAAGCCATTTACGTATTCATATATTTCTTTTACATTAGAATTTCTTAGCTTCCTGGAATATTCTCACTCTCGCTTTCCTAGGTGACTACAAAGTTCCCATAACTTTGAAGTTTTCAGAAATATTCAGAATCTTATGTTTCAATCACAGAAATAAGTAAATGAAAAGCAAGTGGGTAACTAACGTCGAGGGCAGATTTCATTGCAAACCTCTCAAATATTTTCAGTTTTGGTGGGTTGATTTATTTCTCATATAAAAGTGATGAAAATCTTGATCTTTTGGTTCAAATGTAACAAATCATAGATATAGGTCACTTTATAGTAGAGTGGGCAAACTTTAATGATCATAAATCAACTTCAGAAGATAACTATATGCCATTTTCTTTCAAATAACACCAGCAGAATTCGTCCACCTTACAAAAGGAAAGGTCAGATCAGAAGTTTTCCATCTTGTTTTTGCAGAAGTTTAAACCACTTGACTTGCATTTGTCTTATAGGAAGGATAGAAAAATAGGATAATATTTCCAAAATTACATAATTTTTTTGAATTAGTAAATTCCTACATCATATAGGTGATTGGTTCGTTTTTCCTTGAAGCAACAGTCACCAGCTTTGAGTTATTTATATCTATTGGAATGTCTTTAATTTTTATAGAGCTTTTCATGCTCACTACTACCCAGGAAATGTGAGCTTTAGTTTGAGTACAGTAAGATAATTATATCCCATTCTTGCCCACCCTGGCAGTAAAAATGGCTCTAGGTAGTAAATTATGTATTTGTATTTTGTAAAATAACAGGTGGTGCTAATATGAATGAGAAATAGGATCTTGGTTAGTTTGTTGCACTGCAGCACACTTACAAGATTACATCAGATTTGTTGGGTTTGTTTTCCCCAAAGGGTTTCCTGCGACAGAATTGTAACTTCGTCCTTGCCAAGAAAAGTCAAACAGAATATTAAAAAGGCAGCAGAGCATATACCTGAACAACTGCAAATGAGAGAGACGGAATGAAAGCTCACCTTGCAAGTGATATAGATTTAGCAGCATTCCTAGGCTTAAAGAAGACTGTGAGGTAGGTGAAAATCAACACACATTCCCTCTCCCCACTCACCCCTGAAGGAAAGAAATCAACCCCAACAACCAGTTGTGGTTAGTGCACTCAGAGGTAAGTAACTATTGCAAAGGTTTTCAAAATTCATCTGCAAAGTCTTTTGAAGAAAAGATATTTTTCAAGTCTTTATGTATCCCTCTGCTAATAATTGCAGAGGATGAGTTCTGTTCCAGCATAATAGATATTTCCATACATAGGTAAACAGAGCTACAATTAAAGATATTCAACATGTTTAATTTTTTTGCATAAAGTAGATTTCCATAACTAATTCATATTTCTGTCACTTTTTTCTGAAATTATGGAAGGATTTGAGGACAATAGTGAGATCAATTTGAGCTGTGCTTCTGCATACTTTAAATCCTGGTCCCAAGTGCAATAATTATACAGTTTGCAAATAACTTTGCATTGGTATGTGAAATGAGACATTGTTAAAGTCAGATAATTCTTTTTAACTTTCTACAAATTGATTGTAACATTTTCTTGAGAGTTTTCTCTTTCCAAATTGTGCTGCAATCCAGATAAGTTTGTTGATCCTCAAAGATATAATTATCACCTTCCACATGTCTGATGCAGCATTTCCCCTGTTCATTCATCTGCTTTTTTCACTTTCTATTAACATCTAATGGTTTTATTTCTAAAGAAAATAAATGTGAGTAAAAACAAGTGTCCACTTAAGTGGAAACGAACTGCCAAAACAGAAGCTAGTGTCAGAGTTGCTATCATAATATTTTAAGCATATCAGTGACAATTTTACAGATATATCATTAGTTTCAGAAGATTCCAGGCACACAAAGAGTTTATAGAAATTCTTTGCATTTGAATATATTTTTCCAGTAGTTAAAAGTTATGTACACATGCATAAAATTCTGTAAGGACAGAAAAATATACTGAGATCACATTAGACAAAAATATTTCACAGGCAGTTGGTTGTCTCAGGAGAGCTCAGCTGTAATGAAGATCAAAAAGGTCATGAAGTTAGTTCTGGCTTGTAGTGGTACGTGGGTTGCAAGCATGGTATCTATAGTGACTGAACACTTACAGTCTAAGGTACATCAACAGAAAAGTAAGGTTAGGAGGTGGGCAATGATAATACTATTTCCAAACACAACAGCTTGGTCCAAAGTTATTTTATCTTTTATAAATTGTGTTATTGAGTCAAGAATGCTCCATTCCACCAATACACAACTCAATAACAGCTTGGAATTGGAAACAGGAAATCATAACTAGCACAGAAGAAAAGCATCGTTCTGTCATATATTTCCAGTAAATGTGCAATTTATTGTATATAACTGGAAATGTGAATGTGATTAAGTAAACAGACTATGCACATAATTCAATATACATAATAAATTTCACTTATGTGTGCATATAGGATAGTTTATCTGTGACATATATAAGCACATTTAAAAAGTAACACAAAATTTTGAAATCACTACAATTTTCTGCTCAAGTGAGTACATGCAAGCATAGTTTAATTTCTGTCCCTTGGAATTTTATAAATGCCTTTAAAAACTCTTTTAAAACAATATATTGCATTTGGGAAATGTTTAAGGCTTAATAAAACAGTATTCAGCAAAATGTATATTACTATTTTAGGCCTCCTAATCCCCTACTTGTTATAGTCTCACATTTCTTTGCATAACATGTGTACTTTAGCCATTAAAACAGATAAATATCAAAAAGATCAGTTTAGCCTTGCATATTATTGACTTTATTCACGTAAAGTGAGCATGATAGTGCACTGTCATAGTAGAAATTTTGTGCAGTGATGGAAACAGAAAGTGCCAAAAGACAGTATTTAGTTTTACGCCTGAGAACTCTTAAGTTGATCATATTCCAGTTGTGTAAACAGATACAGCCCCACTTGTTGATAGTAATGACAATACTAAACAGGCCTTAACCTGAAAGGACTCTCCTTCTTAAACACAATCAGAAGAAAACAGTTTTATCATCTTAGCCTGAGTCTTACTCCATCTAGCTATAAGTTTTATTGGAACTGTTATTCTGTTTTAAATTATTTGGTTTTAACAAATCTGTAAATATTCTAATAAGAATTAGGAATATCAAAAATCTCACAATTTCATTAATAGCCTGAGACAAAAAACTAGCATCTAGTTTAATAAGCAAAATGGGCAAAATTTCCTTTTGTTTTCACCATGACCAGATTCTACAAACTTCTTGTTTTCGAAGAGCTTTCTTAGCTTTAACTTTAAAGCACAGTGCTATGCATGCATATTATGCATCATGCCCATTTGTCAGGGTATCAGCTAACATACTAAAAAAATTAACTCATTTGCCATTCTTCCTTTCTAGTCATAGCACCTTTCTTATTATCCCAGCTAATCTTTCACTTGGTAGTCGTCAGTGAACCCATAGTAGCAGGCTCCTCTTGAACCTTAAGAAGCCTTGTGTGGGCAGTTACTTTGAGCTCAAAAGCCACACAGATTTTAACAGAAGCTATGCAGTTTTCAGTGCATGATTAGTCTTTTAAATCCCATTGTAATTCTGGCAATGAGCCCTTCTTGGAACAGACTCTCCTGTTATACAAACATTATTTAACTTTGTGGAAGCGTAAAATTAATTTATACAATTATTATGGTAATTTATTAATATAACCATTGTATGTCATATGGCAGAATGTTAGAATATTGTGTGATTATAGACATGTTTTCCACAGAAAATAAAATCTGATTAACTGCATCATCTAACAGTAAAAACAAAAAGCAAATTGAAAAACCCTCTTACATAAATTCATTATTCTTAAACCCAGATCTGCAACTCTTTGTACATGCACTCCTGTTATTCACACTGGCAAAGAAAGACTATGACTAGCAGAAAAAAGCCACACATAAATCCAAAAAATGTATGGTGTGTATATCATATATCCACTCTGGGCTATTTGTCATAAAAACACATGATTTCAGTGACAATGACATGAGCTTGTCTGTTTAATATAATGAAATTAAAACGACTCAGTCCTGTTGAAATAACATGGCATTTTTGTGGCATTCAAATACAGCAAATTCATAGATGCAAAATGTGTGGTGGACCAGTCTGCCTTGTGGAAAGGTTGGCCTAATACAAAAACCAAAGAAAAATGCAAAAGCTGTGAACCAGGAAGCTCCTAAACTATTACATGCACAGCACCTTACAAAACCTACCTAGATGTGTAAAGCTTGGCATAACTTTCCACTGAAGTGATAATAATTTCAGCATTTATTAAACAATGAAGCAACATGCTTATTTTATATGCAGCAATGTCTTCATTTAGACTTTCTTTTTTGCATAAATTCCCTGGAATGTATGCGCTCAGACTGTAAAATTTACCAAGCCACAACAGACAATAATGTTCTTTAGCAGTAAAGAGAAAAATGTCATTATCTTCAGATGAGCTATTGGTGAGGATCTGAATATCCGACACCTTTCTATGTTTAGGCTTGGCTGCCTTTGCTATGTGAGCATATCATAGCAACAGTTTATACTCAGCAGAATTTATAATTACTGAAAACTGAGAAAAGCAATGAAGCATGCATTTTAATTGTGGAGAAGTGTAGCCCTTGAGAAAAAATCATATATGAGAAAATATAAGACAAATAGATTCACTTTAAAATGTCTATTTGCATGTTTTGGTCACACCCAGGAGACAGTGAACTTGGAAAGCAGAGAAATGAAAATTTTCATGAGGGCAAATTTAAAACAATTGGTGAATAGTAAGTGTCAGTAAATATGTCTGAAAATACAGCATAAGAGAGTCTGGAAGTGAAATACAGCTTATATAAATCAAAGAATGCAAAGAAAGGCTACAGAAATGAGTTCTAATTCTGCCTGTTTGGCATTAATATTTTAATTCATTCATTCATTCATTTCATCTACATTTAATCTCATTTTCAATATTTAAAATTAAAGTCTAATAATTTATTTCATTATTTCACAGAGTGCTGTGGTGATTAATAAATTATCACCTTTAGAACTGAATGGCATTTACAGCTTAGAAATATTGCACACTAAGCTGACTGCTGGTTATGTCATTTACAGAGATACCATAAAAGATTTTTGGAACTTCTGCTTAATATTTATCTTGTGCATATACTTAGAACAGAGATAAGCTGTGCAAGAAACTCAACCATAACGACTTCTTAGCTTTGCAGATCAAAGACAAGAAGTAGACAAGAGTGTAAAAGTAAATATCTAATGCATATCTCTTTCTGCAACAGGAAATTAATAAAAAAATTAGATTCTTGAGTTCATGTACAGAAGATCATGGATGTAAGGCTGCTCATTTAACACACAGCTGCCTCTGAGAAGAGGGCATCTGCTTTAAGGGTATCTTATTTTAAGGTAAGGTGCAGAATTTAATTTACAGGGAACTTAATTTGAGCAAGCACCCATTGACATGAACACACTATGCAAGCAAACTTGGAAAACTGAAACCATTGCCTGTTCACTTGGCCAGTAATCCTGGTGGTGGTGACTAGTCAGAGGGAAACACTACTTTTAATTTTCCCACTATATTATAAGAAAAAGGGGGAAAAAAAAGGAAGAGACAATTCCAAAGGTAACTGCAGCATGCTTCCACTGAAATCTGCTTATTAAAGTAAACAAAGCACATCACATACAATAGTGAATTTCTGAAGAATAACTACAAATATACAGTGTCCTCTCCTTTAAAAACGCAACTACCAGATTTTTCTCCTCATGCAGTACCATCTAGCTTATTGTTTAGGAATATCAGACTTTTCAGGCCTGATTGGGAATACAGCTGATCTTGTGGCCTGTAACCCAGGTAGCTGCTGCTCTCTTTCATCCTGCAATATACCCTTCATAATGCTCAGAGAGCCACCTTGCTGGACCCATAAGACATTCCTCACTTTGCTAGTTACTCCTATCAAACACTGCTACTTAGATAAAAGTTTCTGCTAACTTAGGTCTTCCCCAATGCATTAGCACCAGCACACATCCAGCACAGTGGAGACCTGGAGCAGTCTCTCAGCTCACATCAAACTTCCAAGCCTCTTCTTTCATCTCTCACCTTATGAGCAATATATATTTGTCTTCCTTTTAATCCTTCCTCTTTCTTTTAAACAATATTCTTTTCCCTTTTTCCAGGTCTGGAACCTATTGCCTTAAATAAGGTTAATCATACAGTCATGTCTAGACACTGCTTATTAGTTCAGATATTTATACTGTATGGCAATTAGGATTCTCTTCAATTTCACATTTGACATCTTTTTCAAACTCACAAAACAAAACCATATCAAAAAATTTCCTTATTGGCTCATTTAATGTAACTACTCTTCTCTATACCAGATTTTTGCAGAAGGCTCCTCCTCTGAGTACCTCAGGAATCTCCTCTGCATTTTCATACTGCAGGGGAGTTGGTAGTGATGAAAGAGATGCTGCTTTTTCTTAATACCAATCTCACAACAGAAAGAAAACAGCAATGCATATAGGCCTAATCCAGTTACTTCCATGAAAAAATCAAGAGGAAGGCTACGGCTGTACTTCTGCCATACTACAGCAGCTTTCACTGTCTCTAGAACAGCTAAAGGAGTTTGAGCTATAGTATCTGCATTGCAATTAACCTCTCTGTTGTAGAAGCACAGCTTTGAAAGGCATTTCTGATTCCTGTGCTAATAAAATCTGTAAAACTGGTAAGTAAGGACACCACTAGAGTTATGTTATTGGCATAATTTTGTTATTAGAAAACTCTAAAATAAAAAACATCTAAGAAAAAAAAATACCCATTTCTTCAGTATCAGAATTCAGTTAGAAAAGGAACAGAAAGAGCAGTAAACTATAACCTCTTACTCTTCTGCTCAAACAAAAAAAAAAGGGAAATATTCTGAGCAGGTTAACAAGTAGCTTTTTTTGGTTCTCTTCTCAGCTAAAAGCAGATTTACCTCTGTTTTGCTGAATGCAATATAACAGTGTTCTATTTGCACTTCAGAAGAAACTCCAGAAGCCCCAAAGGAAAAAAGATGAAGTTTTCTAGCAGTTTTCAAAAGCAACAGCAAGAATTGAGCTATATGTGAGGCTTGGGATATTGTTAAAAGGGGTGAAAAGGGAAAATGGGCAAGAGGGCAGTAACTGGAGAGCAGAAGGTTCGAGGCTGCCTGCTCATTTGTGGGATTTGTATTGAGAAAGAGTTCAGGCTTGTTTAGCTGGTTGACTGATTTCATCTGGGAGATGTGATTTTCTGCCTGCACTGGGTAGAAGGAAAGGGAAAATCGGGAATAATTATTTTTGGCAGTGTTAGGTAATTCCCAGTCCCAGCCATCTTCATTTGCTCACCAGCTGTTACGGCTGAAAAGTATTTTGTATTACACAATATTAATTCTCCATTTGTGTTCCTCTTCCTGATTGCTATTGCATTCTCTGTTGCTTTTATTCTAAATTTCCTGGGGTTTTTAAAAATCCTGCTTTGTAAACTATTGCTGCAGTTCTAGAATATTTGTAGCCCTGAATTTATTGATATTTTTACTCACAGCTGTAACTCCTTCTGAATGTATTTTTGGTCTGAAAATGCATTAGTCTTTTTCAGTTCATATAATTAATGTGTTGCTTATTGGGCATGTTGCCTAAAGTTCATCCTGTTGCTGAAAGCCAATCTAAAGTACCCGTATAAGGAAAATCAGCAATGAAGGTTGAAAAATTTATGGTGCCCTAAATTATGTTGTCACACATTATCTGGAATACTTGCAAAAACAAAGCAGAACCATAAGATATTCCAAATCTCCATCTAGAAAAAGTTTGCACTCTAAAAACCTTTTATGTCCCAAAAGATCTGATAGCTTAGTGTTATGAAGTAAAAGAGACAGTCTCAGAGTTCATCAGGCCAGGGCTAAACTATTCTTTTTACTCCATTTAAGCACATATTCAAGTCTGGCCCTCAATTATCCATATTGCACATGTGCTGGTTTGATCTCTGACTGAACTTGGCACACAAAACTGTTCCTCCAATCGGGAAAATTGTTTTGGAGGTGAGCAGTACAGAGCAACTGAGACAGGCTTGCCAAAAGTACACTCAGCTGGTTTTTTTCAAGGATTTCTTAATAAAAGTCTCATCATGTACACAAACTCAGTATTTAGCCAGTTTAATAATGAAAGGATCCTTTGCATCTCTGTGTCGAAGTATCTGACACCAGACTGATCCGTAATGCCCAGAGAGGGCACTCCAGTATCAGAAAAGCATATAGCTTAGCTCTCAGAGGACGAAACCAAACACAGCAATGCAGAGCATCTTCTGAAACACCTTTCAGATTTTTACAGAGCAGTTAACTGACTCAAGGCTAAAATACAGGTATAGCTGTGTGTATTTGATTTTTTGACATTACTAGTGAAGGATTGCAGTCTTTGATGAACTTTTAGGGCAGGGTCCCTGGCACATGTCCGTTCATACTTTGGCCTAAGTGCTTTCAGCTTGTAAATAGTCCCCTAGAGATCCAGTGGCTATAGCCAATCTGTTGTAGCTGGAGCACTGCGAATACTGTATGGAGTGACAGTTTGACACCCCTTGGCTGCCCTCAAACAATACACCTAGCAAGCAATAGCCCTTTTTTTTTTTAGCTGAGGCTGTCAAATTGTACATTTTTTAAACTTTATCTGGAGGCCAACAAGAAGAAAACAGTCTGATAGCAAAAGGGCCGTAAGTGGATTGAAGACTGAGGAGGAAAAACTCATGAAAAGTGAATCAGTCTTAGTGAGGACCTTGTGATACTTCCAGTTCATCACAAATCTTCATTCCCTCACTTGGTTCCTCCTGAGGAAGATGTCAACTCCAAGGCAAAGCAAGGCAAGTAAAGAATTATTTTCCAAAAGAATCTGAATTCTTATACATATAAAGATAGAAGTTTGATTTCTTTTTGGATATTTCTGTACTGTCAGACATTGGAGATCCAAGAGGCTGATCTGATTGTACAATCAAACTCTCTGGATGTGTTGAACAAATCAGCTCCTAAAGTACAGTGTACAGCTATAGTTTTGAATATGACACTAGGAAAGAAAAATAAATGTTAAAAAATTGACTTAAAAGCCTTGTTGTAGTAGTTGTTTATGCAGAATGATTTTAATTGCATTGCAACCAAGTATTATTTGCCAAGCATTGACTTCCAGCTAAGACATAATAACGGTCAGGTGAAAATAATTAAAAAAATAATCCTGTTATGCACTGGATGTATTGCAATTGTTGTGGGTTTTGTCAGATAAAAGCCTTTTCCTTACACAATGGGTTAAAGTTTAACATGCTGAAACACTAAGGTGAAATCACAGTGAAATCAAAACGAGATTATGATTTTGAAACCTGTCACCATCCCACGTTCTTGGTAGAAAAGGAAAAATGTTCCTCTGTTTGGAACACCTGTGGCTGATGTTATTTTTGCTTTGGCTTTTAAGAGCAATACAAAGCCAACTGGCATTTGTTTATAAGTTTTATATATAAAAAATAAAGATCTTTTGATAATCTATTCCAAACACTATTAACAGTAAGCACTTACAGTGAATTTGTCACCCAAATGGTTTCAGGAAACAGTGAGTGGGGGATAGACCTGTGACAGTTTGTATTTATCAGCTAGAACATAAAAAAAATCTTGAAAATCATATTCTATGCCAATGCACTTGCCAGTTTCCAGTATGGATATCATAGTTCAATGCAAGTAGCATGGAAGAATGCATCTTTGAAGCTAAATTGGAAACTGTATACCACTGGTCTTATTGGGTCATGCATCCACCATGGACAAGGTTTCAAAGTGTGTTGACACAAATGAGCTGTTCCATCAGAGTGTATTGGTCCAGCAGAAGAACAATCATTTAATCAGAGCATGTACCTATCAGTTTGGGTGCAAGACAAATTATTCAAACATTCCTGTTAATTGACAGACAGTTTAATAATTGTAATTTGAAGTCTCCCCTGGTGGTAGATGAAATTAAGGTTGAAATTAAAAAGTTATATTGAGTTGAATGATAAACCAGACTTTACCACCCATGAGTGGCCACAATGGGAATTTTCTAAAGGGATTATTAGGGGAAGGTTAATTAGCATTTCATGTGGGAAATGGTAACATGAGCTAAGGCAAAGCTACATAAAATATTGAAGCAATTAGAGAAAATGCTCAAAAAAAAAACAAACCCCAAAACCCCACAAAAAGATAGGTTTAGTAAGTAGATAACATAGATAAAGTGTCATTTATATTACTGTCCTATTAGCTGAAAAGGAGGCATTTTAAACATACTTCAATCAAATACAATTTTGAGTTATGGACTTCAGAAAATAAAGTCATTGATATATATATTTCCAAACGGAAACCACGGAATTAAGCTATTATGAAGTATCCAAGAGGGAGGCTCCACAACAAATCCTCAGAGTTATAATTAGAGAAAATGAACTTCATTTTTTCCAGTAAGTCTTAATATGTAATTATCAGATTTCATAAAACTAGATGCATTAGTCATCTGTTTAAAATTAGAATTATCAGCACAGAAGTTAAAATGTAAGTGTTAAAACTGTGTATTTGAAAGATATATGATTGCATAAGAAAATAAGTCCTCATTTTCCTGTCATTTAATAAAAATAATGTATTTTTAGACTAAAAAATCTCATCCACTAAATAAGACCCAATCTACTTCTAGCAGATTGCTAAGATTAAAAGCAGTACAACACAAATGTCTTAATAAGATTAGTCAGGACATCACAGAACAGAGCGTGACAGATCACCTAATGAGTAACCAAGGCATCTAGAATGTTAGGTACTTCATTATAGATGAAACGTAATTTTAAAATATTTAATAACAGGTTATCACAGCTCTTTTTTTCCCTCCTCTTCAGATCAAGTTATGACACTTGGGTTCCAAACATCTTTTGCAAATTATTTCAAGGATCAGATGAAGATGCCTTGTCCTGAGCACAGGTAATACTACCTATTCACCACTGTAAACTCTTCTGAACCTTGTCTCTAGGCTCAGGAGCAGTGAATGGTCTTCACTCATATCACAGACACAAATCAGCTGAAGTAGCAAACTCTGTCAAATAAATACATATAGCAAGGTCTTCAAATGGGAACATCTGTTCCAAGTACTTTGGGAAAAAAGCCAAGAGGCAAAGACATATCTGGGAGAATAAGTGCTGAAAATAGTTTGTCAATGTCAATTTTTTAAAAAGGAGAGGCGCCTCTTTCTTGCTGGCCTCTTCCTGAAGAACAGAGTAACATTGTGATTTACATTTATTCCAACATAACTGTAAGGGAAAAAAAAGACATAGCAGAAAAAAAATAAAGAAACTAAAAAATGAACAAGGACCTTCAAGGCTGTAACGTAGAGTGAATGTTTTCCAGAACTTTGGTAAATCAAATAATAGAACTGAATGAAAAACTCATATTCGAACCAGTCTTCTGTGCTGGTTTGAGCTGAAGTAGAGTTAACTTCCTTCATAGAGGCTAGGCTAGGGCTATGTTTGGGTTTTGTGCAGAACACAGAGTTGATAATGCAGAGATTTTTTTGTTATTGCTGAGCAGAGTTTACACAGAGTCAAGGCCTTTGCTGCTTTCCGTACTGCCACGCTGGCAAGGAAGTTGGGGATGCATGGGAGACTGGGAGGAGACACAGCTGGGACAGGTGACCCAAACTGACCAAAGGGACATTCCATATGACATCATGCTCAGTATATAAGGTGGGAGGAAGAAGGAGGAAGGGGGGACATCTGGAGTGATGGTGTTTGTCTGCCCAAGGAACTGTTACACGTGATGGGGCCCTGCTCTCTTGGAGATGGCTAAACACCTCCTGTCTTTGGAAAGCAGTGAATTAATTCCTTGTTTTGCTTTGCTTGTGTGTGCAGCTTTTGCTTTCTCTATTAAACTGTCTTTCTCTCAACCCATTAGTTTTTGTAGCTTTTACCCTTCTGATTCACTCCCCCATCCCGTTGGTGGGGGAGTGAGTGAGCGGCTGTGTGGTTCTTGGCTGCTGGCTGGGGTTAAACCATGACACTGCCCAAAATTCAATGAAAACAATTAACTTCTAGACTTCATTGCTGCCCTGGCCTTTGTTGACTTAGGCTGAATAAATGCCTTTCCTCATAGGAGAGGTGCTCGATCCCCCTAATCAGCTTTGTGGACCTCTTCTGGACTTGCTGCAACAGGTCAAAGTCTTTCATCTGCTGGGAACCCCAGAGATGAATGCAGTACTCAAGGTGGGGTCTCACCAGAGACAACTCAACAACTCAGTGCTGATGGGATGAGAAACAGTATTTTTTTTCCTTTCATTTCCCATACAGATGAAGAGATATTTTTACATTCAGAGAGCTCAGATATTCTACTCTTGGGAGATGGGGAGAAGCCAATTGCTCATTCCTGAATCATCCTCTCCATCATCAATGAACTGAAATTACATTAAGTGAGTACATCCACATGTGTATTCCCCCTGTGTTTATTAATCTATCACCATCAGACAGTCAGTGGGAATGTGTGTAGCTGCTCTTGTGTTAGGTTATTAGAATGGATATTAAATCTTCTTCCTGCAGGTGATGTTTGGAAAGAAACTGATTTGTTTCTAGAGAGATAATAGAGCATTTATTTTAGAAAATATTATTTTAGCCATCAAAATTCTGATGTTATTGCACTGAAATCAGGAGGGAAAAACAAACCAGAAAAAATGCCTCTATAAAATAGAAACCCCAATTAAAATTAGAATAATTGAAATTCCCCTATCTTAATATTTGCATAGCTTTTTGGGCTTCATCCTCTCATATCTTTTTATATATAGATTCTCATTTTAAATGAACTCTTTGGTGTTGATACCGCTTCAAAGAACAGTTTATAAATTCTAGTTTAGCTTCTAATTCATGAGGTAAGATAAATGTCCTAAGAAGTCTCAAAGTCAGCAGGTCCAGGAGGATAAAGAAGATGTAATTCCTAAGGTGTCCAAGACATCAAATAACTTGGTCTTCCAGAGTGCTCTCAGGAACACTCAGGTGAGCTAGAACAGCAATATGATTCCAATGACTACAAATGATTTGACATGCTTCCCCAGGAATAAGGCTAGGGCAGTCTTCTTTTCTATGTGGATGGGGAGTTTTACCATTTGCCAGTCTTAGGCTTCAGTGTTTTTTTCACAGCTCATCATGTTCATAAAAGAGGAATGTTAAAGGGGTGTTAATGACTGGCCAGCTATGAGTCTGCTTCTTGTGACCACAATATGACCCTCCACAATTTTAGAACCTGAAGCTTAAGCTAACAGAAGACTTTGCTTTGGGATTTATGCAAGCTCCATGGTATCTTCTGTACATCAAAGAGCTTTCCTCACTAACAGTATGCACTATGAGATCTTTCTACTTCTCCTGATGTCGGTAACATACAGACCACCTCTTCTATCAGGTTCACAGAGCTTTCATGTAATTTCGATGCTTACCCTATTAAAACTCTGTAGACGGTAGCTGAGGCAGATTTGTCCAGCCTGTGGTTTGTAGTCATACATGTGTGGGCAAATACTCTCCAGTTTACAGTTATCTCAAAAACCATCTGATCTCCAGCTGAGATCAAGAGAAAACACAAATTAAAGTAGACTATTCACATCACCTGATGTAGACAGCAGCACTGCGCAATATTTTAAAAGAAGTAACTGAAGTAAGGAGACAAAAATGTCCATAACTTTTCTATGCTAAGATTAAATGAAGATGCTTTCTTTTAATCTGTTTTTAATTAATCAGATATGCTGTATTTCCCTAGTAAATCACCTCTGAAAGGATATTTCCCTAAGTGTTATGTCCACTAAGGTTATGGATATAAGCTTTTTTGTTGAAGTCTCAAACTTTTATGCAGTCTTTCCTGTGAAATCTTCCAAGATATTTGACAAGAGTTTAGGAGTTTCTTTTTCTGAGACTTATTTCCCCCCACTTCTTGTTTGCCCTGTACATAGCATGGTTAATTCTTCAATATTATGTCATCGTATTTTGAGACCTAGTATCACCTCATGTACCAAACTGGCAAACTGTAACAATTACACTACCAAAGAGCAAAGATGGAACAAGCTAAACAACAGCTCTGCTACTGCAAAAAAGAATGGCTTTGTATAAACTTCCTCCCTCTCCAGCTAATTTTTTCTTTTGCAAGCACTCATCCACATAGTTCTCTAGACCAAACCATCTATTTAACCCATACGCATGTCAAATTCAACCAGTTAAACTGGTAAACAATTGAGATTTGAATGTACAAGATCAGTAAAACCCGTTTTATTTTAAATTTGTGCTTTAATGCAATATATGTCTTTGCTTGTAGCTCATCAACACTAGGCCCCTGAAGACATGCAGCCCACTAAAGATATGAGCTCCTATATGCAGTATTGCGTCCTAAAAGCAAAAAATCTTGGAC
Source organism: Acanthisitta chloris (assembly GCF_000695815.1). Lineage (NCBI taxonomy): Eukaryota > Metazoa > Chordata > Aves > Passeriformes > Acanthisittidae > Acanthisitta > Acanthisitta chloris. The sequence goes on from NW_008668552.1 coordinate 172,613, forward strand.
AATATATTTATTATATAAGCTCAGCCTATTTTGTCTATGCAAACCCTTATCTGCCCATTTTTCCACTGTATGATTCATCTTCTGAACAATTCTACATAAATCTGCATTGTAATATATGTGGCATTTATTTCAATCAAGCTTATGTGGCTTATTGTAATCTACTGACAGACACTAAATTACATAGCAGGTACCATAATAGAGTTAAAATAGCAGGGTGTGACAAATTTCCAGTTTCCAACATTTTCTTTTTTTCCTTAAACTTACTGCATCAGCTAGTCAAACAGTAGATGACAGAAGTCTGAAACCATATTCACTATGAAAATTAGTCATTTTAGTTGCAGGGAATTCCTCCCTTTGAAGTTCTGAACTTTACAACAGGAGGGACTGAAAGCAGTCATTTTTAATGAAACCATAGTCTCTTCCCTTTAGCAAATGACTCAATGATCAGAGCATTCAGCTAGAATATAGGAGCCCTTCTGCTACTTTTATTCACTGCCTAAAGGGTATTATACTACAGATATGAGACAGACTAATTTCAGTGTATTGTACAAGGACTTGATTTGTTCGCTATCAGTTTTCTTGAAAAGGACTGTGATGAGGCAGCAGAGTAGAACAGGGAATATCTGTCTGTCTTGCCCCAGCTGCTGCAGTCTTCTGGGACCCTCTGGAGAAGGGAAGACTGTTCCTTTTGCAAACACAGCTGAACATGGCCATCTGGGAAAAAAAAGGTGTGGAGTAACAACTGGGGACAGGAAGGGAATGAGATAAACACCAGATATAGAGCTAGCAGTAGACATGAACGATGGAAGGCTCCTGAGAGGGAACAAGCATTCGCCTGAAACACAGAGCTGACTTAGATCTGAGCTGCTGAAATATCAGCAAAGGGATCCACAGAGAGTTTGGTTTGGCCAAGGAAGGCATTTAAATCTCCTGGACTGTAAAGCAAGACTGAAAGTGTTTATTGCTGCTTAATGTTTCTACCACAAATATGCTGGAAGCTGCTGCTGGGTGTTCTCTGATGAGATTTGTGGCACTTTCAATGTCTTTTTCTAGTACATGTAGTAAAGATTTGCTCCTTTTCCCCATCAGAATCCATGTTTACATAAGTTTTTAAACTTGCATCTGATAATTTACCATAGCTATGCATCTTTTAAAAGTTTGGCTGATAAATATATTATTCTCAAACAACTTCTTCTACCTCCACTTAGAGATTGTTTTGTTTGACTGTATTTGATCATTGAATTTGTGGTGCCACAACACTTTCTAAAAGGTTTGATGTTCCAAATCTTAAGAGAGTTGTACCCCACTTTTCTTTTCCAGAACTAAGGTGTTTTGTTTATCTTTTTAATTGCTTTTTTTTAAGAAAGAAAATTCACTGTAGTTCTTAAAGTATTCATGGAATTATCTATATCTTAATAAAAATGTCATTTTAAAAACTTTGACAATGTGGACGAACTATGTCCTCACTAAAGAGATCTGACTTAGATATGAAACACATAACTTTTTTCTGTTCACTTAGGTATTGCATCACTCAAATAGCTTTCTGATGAATCACTCTATAGCATATACTAACACTTAGTTTTGATCTAGCACATAACAGTTCAAACATTTTTTTCTTAATCGCTCTTTGCATATGCTTCAGCCTTACATATAAACATTGTTTTCTGTGTCAGCCTGTATAACAATTTAGAGAAAACAGTGGAAAATCTGGACTTTTGGGTTTTTTTGTAAAAATATTGTGCTTTGCTCAGAGTTGAAAGGCAACAATTACTGATGCTGCTTTTTATTTCATTTTACACTTCAGCTCTTTACTTTTTGTTTTTAATTCTGAAAGAAAAAAAAGTCTGTCACTGGGGAACAAACAACTTTTCTTTTTAGCCCTCTCCTGAATATTCCACATGAAAACGATCTCTGAAATTCTACCATCCACCTATAGCATTTTTCAATTTTCAACCCATCTATTCCATTCATCTATCTATTTACTGTGGTGGATAAGGGGAACATGGTGTTCCTTTTGTGCCTAGGCCTTGCCATCATCTTTGACACATGCTTTCACAGTCATCTTCTCATCAAATTGGTGAGATATGGGCTGGATACATGGGTGATAAACTGACTCATAAAGACTTCCAGACACAGAGAGTTTCAAATTTGGGTGGCAAGTGCAGCTGGTGACCAGTAGCATGTGACATTTATCAGGGATCAGTGGAAGGACAGATATTTTATAGTGTCCCTAATGACTATGATGATACCAGGGAGTGCACTTTGGTCAAGCTTAGAGATGATGCCTCTTTTGAAGGAGGAGTCAGTATGGTGGAAAACAGCCTCAGCAGCCCAGAGAAATGGACTAACAGTATCTCCATGAAGATCAGCTAAAGCAAATTAAGAGTCCTACACCATGGAAGAGATAAATCCAAGCACCAGCACAGGAAGAAGTTTTGCATAAATAGACCTGGGGGTCTCATTGGACAAGTTGAGCAGGTCAGCAGTGTGCCCTGGCATTGAAGGCAGCCAACTGCATTCTTTGTATGTGGTTCCGGCCTCTCCAGCATAAGAAGGATATTGAAACACAGTCCAGCCCAGGCCTCCAAGCTGAACTGGAGATGGTGACTGGAGCATGTGACATGTGAGGAAATGCTGAAAGCTCTAAGTTTGTTCAGCTCTAATAGAAGCTCAGGTAAGACCTCATTTCTGTCAACAATTACCTGACAATAGGACCAAGTTAGAACATGATAAATTCTGTTTGGTTAAAAAGAGACATTTCTTTACAGTGAGGGTGATCAAGTAGTGGAAGAGGTTGCCTACAGAGGCTGTAGGATCTTCAACCCTCACAGGTCTGAGCAATCTCATCTAACTAGCTTTTCTTTCAACAGGGAGCTGGAGCAGGTGGCCTCTGGAGATCCCTTCTATCCAGAAATATCTATGATTCTATGAGCTCTCATCTCTTGCTGGTGTTGAACTAGTTAAAAATGTTCAAATCATGATGCAGGCAAGGATAATTTTTCATTTTTATTTACCCCATCCTCTCTTTGCAGTAAATTAAATATAATTTCAATAAAACCTTAATATGCCTTTCTTGAGGCTGTCAGCTCAGTGTATTACGGAAAGACTGTTCAAACTGATTGTTGTCCACTGTTGTTCACAGTCTCAGATCTCTATTACAGTTTTCAGAGTAACATAAAACATTTATTTTATTATCCAAAAGCTTTTGTACTGTTTTATTAAGTGAAACTGCGTAGCAGAATGTATTATGTAAATAACAAAAGTTAAGCAATCTGCTTCCTCTACTGCAATTTTAATTAGACCTAATCAAAACAAGTCATTTTGCATGATAAACTGAACGAATGATGGGCAAACAAATTACAGTGATTACTGATAAAATACCTTCATTATTATCAACTACTTCGCTTTGATAGTGTAGCCATGAATACGTAATTGACTGTTCAAAATTGTTTTAGAGAGTTCATTATTATTTTGTCTAGTGGATGTTATTTTGTGCTAGTACTTTGACTATGGCTCTATTTTCTACACACAAAGAAATACATTAGATTTGTCATTTATATTACTTCATCTATAAAACCCAAGCAGCTTACTAAGTTTTAATCATGCACTTCAGTGTTCTAAAATGGCTGTGATTTTGTATGCTCTCGTATTTTAATTAACTAGATTCAATAATAGAAGTTCACATAGTCCTATTTTCAGACTTAATTAGGTTTAGAATTTATTCCCGAAAAATTCCATCTGTCAACATAATAATTTTCACTCTTTAGATATTATCCCTAGGTATGTAGGTAAATATAATGAAATATGTTGTCAAGTTAGTTCAGAAGTGTGTCTTATCTTTTACATAGTAAAAGGTTATAAATTGTGATAAATCACAATCATTTCACCTCCAAATAAGACTTTTGAATCAGCAAAATAGATCAAAACAGAAAGACACCTTTTTTTCCGGAATCTGCTAAGTACAGCTGTTTTGCAGGCATATTCAGCTGAAAAAAACCATAATAGATTCTTGTGGGCTGAATTCAAAACAATTCAGAGATCTTAACAAATTCCTTTGAAATTATTTTTGAGAGATGTAAAGAAAAAGGGAAAAAATATCAACAGAAGTATTAGTATCTCAGAATTAGAACTTCTAAAGTCCTAACCATATATCAATTTCATTCAAAGTCAAGTGGTGTAAGTAGCTGGAACATGTAGGTCTGAGAACACATTTCTCTCTTAATTTTGCCTTAGTGTGTAGTGTGTGATTTAATTTATTTATTTGATATTAGATTTTAGTGAAATTCAACTCTGGATTGATAGCCAGTCTTAAAATACTTATTTTTAATGCAGAAAGCATTAAGTGGCAGTACTAGGTGTGTATTCAAACCTTTTTATTGAATGTCTCTTGCCTAGCAGATATGTTTTCTTGGTTTAAATTGCAGTTTATATTGTCAAAGAAAATTCAACTCTGAAGACCAGGAGTATTTAGAAAATGTTTTTTGTGCTCATACAAGAAAATAGTCCACCAAAGAGGGTTGTGTTATCAGTGTTATAACTCACAGTTAGGAGTAATCTGTACACTATCTTGTCTCTTCTGTAAAGTCCAATTCCTGATGTTTCCAGGCAGATTGTATTTTGAGAACTTATATTAAAGCAGCTTTAATGTGTAATTTATGAAAATTAATTAATTAAATATAATAAATACATT
>NW_008668553.1:0-9418 GCF_000695815.1 Acanthisitta chloris
AGGGCAGGCAAGGCCACGGCAGCCGCGTAGGGCTCGGGCATCCCCAGGTGGGTGAGAGCGCGTCAAGGGCCCGCCCACCCCGCAGAGAACCAGAGAGTATTCAGAGGTGGAAGGGACCCTCGAGGATCATCTTGTTCACACAGGACATCCCCGAGAATCGCCCCATGTGCCTGAGAGCATTGTCCAGACATCTCTTGAACTCTGTCAGGCTTGGGGCTGTGATCCTGGGGAGCCTATTCCAGTGCCCAACCACCCTCCCGGCCAAGAGCCTCTTTCTAATATCTAACCTAGCCCTAGGTAGGTTGGAACACGCAGGTCGGTGGAAAACACTTCTTAAATACCTTTAGGTTGTTGTTATTGTTTATTTCCCCCAGGGGCTCAGGGATGCTGGCCGTGGTGACAGTGCCCTTCTCACCGCTGTCTTCAGCCACTGTACACGTGTGTTCTCTGAAAATCCTGATTTAAGCCAAATGTTTTGACTTCCTGTACAACTGCACACAATTTTGAGGCTGTCGGGTGGTTGTAAGAGCCCAAGTGCGCCTGGCTGTGAATTACCCAGGCTGTCTCTTCTGGAAGTATGGCCTGGGTTACTATTTTTTTTTAAGCTTGCATCAAAATAAGTACATGTGCTTGCAATTTGCCCATTGAAAGCACAGCTTTTTGGTGTTTTTTTCTAGCCCAAATCATTCAATATCTGTCATGTTATGATAGGAACAAATATTCTCATGAGCCATTGCACCAGATAATGTAAAGCAGGTAATGGCCAAATTTTTTCAAGCTTTCAGTGGTTTAATAAAGGATTTATGGAGCACTGACAACCTGTGCTTTCTGTGCAAGGCAGAGAACAGAGTCCCTTGGTGCTATGGATACTCTATTAACCTGGTTGCTAAGGGCCTATCACAACTCCTGTGAAAGGTAAACAGATGATAATTGAGGAGGGAAACACACCAGTATCATACTTTGTGGGTAATGGTGAAATTAGGCCATCTGTTACAGGAAGGCTCAGTTTATTTATTTTGAATGTAGTCCTTAATTTACTTTCCTATGTTAAAGTCTGTCAGTTTATAGCTGTGTGTCTAATGGTGGCTGCACCTTTCTTAGCCTGGCAGTTACCAGTTGAACAGTGTGAATTTAGTGCTAACTGCTTCATAATGAAAATCTTAATCATCAGCTGATTAAAACTTTAATCTCAAGGTGGCTGAAGGAAATCTATGTGCAACGATAAAGGTACCTTAGCTTGTTTTACAGCCTTTCTGTAAAACACCCCAACAACCACCCTGTCTTCAAGGTGTTAGACAAACAAGATTTACCTTGTGAATGTCAGTGCTTACAGCATCAAAGAGAAAGAAGAAGTGCCATCACATTTTAAAATAGCTAATTTGTATGAAGAGTCATGACAACTTTATCATCCAGCTTCCTTTCTAAAGTTCTGTTATATGCATCTGCAGAAAAATTAAAGATGACTTCTAATTAAAAACAGACACCAGTATCAATGCAAATAAATAGAAGTACAAAAATATGAATCCTGTTGTTTCCATAAGGGAATATGCAGGTGTGCTTTTCTTCCAAAGATGAACAATAATGCTCACATATTAAAAGTATAAAGCATGACATGTTTGCAGGGCTGTTTGCTATCCTTCTCCCCCCCCCCCAAAAAAAGACCCAAACCTGCCTAAGAAATAAGGTTAGTTATCAATAATTGGCATGATACAAGTGCTTTATCTACATTCTGCTGGGTATAAATTCTGTATTCAGACTCATTAATATAAATTCATCTTAGTGTATGACTTACAGAAGAGAAACAGGTTTTTATTTTGTACTTCTTACTAATGCATAATGTCTTCCAGATAATGCAGTTCCCATATTTGCCTTCTGTGTCACTTGTGTAAGGTGGAAGTGGAAGGATTTTGCTATCGTGGTCAAGGTGACAACCAATCTTCCTTCGTCCTTACAGCTCCTATACATCACTGGCTTTGTCTTTGCTACCAAGATTTGCAACCGTGTAATTACCTCCTGATAGACCCACCATGCAAATGTCCAGGGAATCTTATGCTGGGAGTTGACACCTTTAACTGGAATAGTGCCAGTTTATATTGTAGATAGACACTGGTGCAAACTTCTCCAATGTCTTGGCCCTTTTAAATAAAAAGTGTCCTTGCAGGTTTTTAAATTTCCAAAACAATTGGCTGTTTTCTTGACCTCTTATAATAATATCTAATTTTTTCCACTGCAGTACACAGAGACTGGTCCTTTGCAAGTGGCTATAGTTCTATTACACTTCTGCAAACTGAATTCAGAAGAGTTTTAGTTTCTAATGGCATAAATATATATGCAGGGCAGAACAAGCTTGTGCTGACAAATCACAGCCACACTGCATTGCACTTGAGTGATGGCTTTGAAGGAGTTGAAGGAAGCATCCTCTAATCGGTTTCTAGTAGCTGCAAATTCCCAGGCTGAACCTCTTGGATATTTTATTCTCTTTCATTATAGTTTCTAGTGATTTTGAATTAGCCAATATTTTTAACAGTTTGATATTTCTTGGATAGGTCATTGAAAACCAAAGATGTACAACCAGAGCAGATAAAAGTATTCATTTATTAATGACTCCTATTTCATTCAGTATCTAAAATTTTATTGCTCCCTCACTTTCAGTTTTTATGGATATATTGTGTTAAACAGTATCACAATCAATATTCCTCTGTTCAACTCAAAGGAATTTAAATAAATGTAGCAGTTGCAGATTCTCCTGGAAATATTTAGATATTTTGGAGATTATCAATTAGTTACTAGGCCAAAAGATAATCTGCAATTTAAACACTTTTTCAAGATCACTTATTCAGCAAGAACTGTAGTCAGTGCCCCTGGCTTTAGGCATGTGTTAGGATATGCTGAAATTCTGAAGCTGAAGGAAGATTTTTTGGTTGTTGTTGCCCCCACAGGGACAGTCAGTGCTGGAAAAGCCAAGGCCTACACAGCAGTTGCTGTAGTTCCGCTGTGTTAGGCAGAGCTCAGAAACACGTTGTACTTGTGTGGCACCATTCAGTGCAGCCATGCAGAGCTCCCTCCTCAAGGAGTTTGGTCAGCCTTGTTAACAAGGGGATGAGGGACATTTTGGGATACTTGTTGCCATTAGAAGTAAAGGACACCAGCAGTCTCTGTGCTACAGCTTCACCTTTCTCCCAGCAAAGACCAACAGCAATCATGGTGCGATTTGCAAGCACATTTAACCTCATTGTAGATGTTTATGGCAAGAGCTTCATTTTTCTCCTGTATGGATGCTGAGGATTGAGTGCTTCCTGAATTCCTTTCTCCTATCCCTTTTTATTTTTGTTTCATCATTTTTTATAATAATCTGGTAAATATTTTCCTGAATGTAGAGTATTTTGGTGGGAATGTAAACATAAAGTAAACTGAAGTTACATGAGTGCAGCCTATGATTAATCAGATACTCCCAAGTTAGTACAGCAGCACAGCATGTCCACAGTGTTTATTGTACTAAGGTGTTTCATGAGATAAGAGCTTTACTAGGCCACACAGAATCTACAAATGTAGGTTTTTCATGTTGCACAGACTTTTCCACATGAGGTTGAACACTGAAGACACTGTAGCTCTACTTCAAGCCATGAATGCTCTGGAGAAGTTAATGCTGCCCATTGTCCTGTTTAGGTGTAGCACTGATGCAGAGATATCACCATTACTCTCTCTTTCATGCTGTCAGCCCATCACCTAAGCACTGACTTTGGCCAGCAGTCTTTGTTTTTCCTCCAGATTAACAGAGAGTAATCGTTGTTTTCAACCTGTCTGAACCCATCCTTTAGCTATGTTAGGTATAGCTAGACAGAGCCACTGATCCTTCAGTGTGTCACTCTGTGCATCATCATGACTGTTAGGAAAAATCTTCATCAACCTGTATGTATTTATGTCTTTGACCATGGAGCATATTGCATGCTGTTTAATAAGGAGACAGCAAGCTGCTGCTGTAAAATTAAGAAATAATGAAGTATTAAACTTATATCAGTGTTTCAAAATATTTTACATCAAGTTTTGCATAGTCATCCGAAAATGATACACTTAATGCATTCTTGAGGACTTACACACACATTTGCTAATTAATTTGAATGAAAAATGATTGAAAATGGTTATTTTAAAAATTCAGCATTGTGTATTAGAATTGCTTTTACTGTTACGTTAACTTGAAAATGAGAAGGTACAGGCATTTTAGACTTTTTGTATGTTTTGTATAATCTTATATAAAAACAGAATCGTGGCATTTTTTTAACTGAAAGTTGATTTTTTTGGGGGGAAAAAGAAAATAATCTACTTACAGAATTTCAAAAAATTAGTCTCTGTCCAAATGAGAGACATCTTAAGTGCAGCTACAGCTTACAGCTTTACTGCTGATCAGAGTAAGATACAATAACCTGATGAGAGCACACAGTTAAATGTAAATCTTCTTCATACTACCAGTTATACACCAGTCTGTTTAACAGATATGTTTTCAGATAGGAAAACAATGGAGTAAGTATCACTTTCCTTGCAAATACCTATTTGTGTTTGCATCGTTCATGCTGAGCAGAAGGAAGGGAAGTGTAATTGAGGGAGCAAAAGGAAGAGGAAAGTTGAAGACATGAGGGAGTCGGATACATCTTCAGGGCAAGGCAGAGGCCAGGAGAAAGGAAAACTGAGGAGCGTGTCCCTGCTGTTTTCCAGTGTTGGGATGATAAAAACCAGCTGTATATCAGTTCTAAGCAGCTAACATGCGTCAGCCTGGTATAAGTAACTTCAGTGCACTAATAAATTTATCTATAGAAGTTATATGTCTCTAATTATCTTCAACATCAGTATAACTGAATTTAAACATTTCTGACATTCAGAATAAAATAAATCTAATCTATGTAGAAACACACAGCTTGAGGATTCAAAACACATTAACTCTTCTATCTATTGATAGCATAGTATGTTACTGTGTTTATAAACACAATCTCATTTAGAAGTATAAATACCAAAATTAATGTTTAAGCTCTAGAGAGCAAAACTATGTTTTTTTGCAATATGTTTGCTGTGCCTTTCCAGATCTTAGCTTGTAAAGGCTAAAGTTTAACTCTGTAACTCTTAGCTTTCAAGGAGCCATAATGTAGGTTTGAATGTTAAATTCTTCTAGATTTCAAATTGCTGACTTATGTTTAATCTTCATGTAATTATTATTCAGCGATAAGTGCAATGTGGTAAGTAATGGAGCAGTGGAAGTCCTGAGGAGTGGTTGGTTTTTTTTCATTTTGGCAGAGAAGTGACTATTGATATTTCTGTTGTATGCCAGGGCCAAAGAATAAAGTTTGTTAAGGGTTGAATAGGCCAGATAGATAATGCTACTACTGTTTGCAGCAGATGCTAGTGCAGTGTTTTATTTTGCACATATATTAATCTTTGCTGCCTCAGTATAGAATGGTGAGGGTAACGATGTTGGTCCTAAAGGTTAATTTCATTCTTTCTTAAGGCATGCCATTATTCTGTTAACAGTAATTGCTCTTTTTTTGAATGATTAATTTGATCATATGAACTGTTTCTAATTATGTTGGTGGCTGGCAATTTCCTGTACTAAGAAATTGTAGCTGTGATCATATCCCTTTTACTCAGTGTATATGCCTTGAGAAAAACACTCATTGACAGGCATTTTCAGAAACACACCCTAATTTTCAGAACTGTTTGGAGGCTTTATATAAGATGCATAGTGCTTGTTTTAGGTTGCTGTTGAGTATGTGCAAATGCACTTGGCAAATGAAGGCTGAAACAACTGGATTTGAGGCATAGGAGGAGCAGGTTTGCAAATGCAGGCCTAGCTGCTAAATTATCACCTGTGCTGTTTCTGCTGTGAAAACCGAGAGGAGTAGGATGTGTTTCTTGCACATTTTACAATGTTCTTACACTCTTCCAGAGCTTGATATGCTCAGCTGTGTAAGCTGTATTTGCTCGCTTCAGTTATTGTTAATGAGGCAGAGCGTGTGCTCTGCGAATCAGAGCAGCACTGTGTGAGACACTCCTGCTCGGTGAAGCAGCCCTGGCAGGAGCAAAAGGGCTGCTGGGCTGCCTGCAGGAGTGAGGCTGTGGTTCACTGTCAGCAGCTCAACCCAACACACAGAACTGTGGCAGTTCTGGCTCCAGTGCCAAATCTGCATCCAGTTTACATCCAGCAGAAAAACACTGGGCCGTTTCAGCTGCATTTACAGCTGCCGAACTAAACTGTGATTCAAATGAAGAATGTACTAAGCAGAGAAGAGATGTTGGGCTTGCCCAGCATGTTGGAGACAGCCTACATGAGGATTCAGTCTCACGCTGACGTTGGTCATGGTTGTAGCATCACTATGCTAAAAATAGCATCATCCCCATGGACACAAGCCACCCTATGTTGAACACTCCTCCTTTTGCAATTGCTACATCAACTGGGCATGTGGTGTTTGCTTAAGGGCATGTTATGTGCATCTTCTGTGTTTGAGCTGGTTCTTCGAAGCAGGAATAAACTGTTCACACTGGTCCAAAGGAAAAGAGAGGCACTTATGCCACTCAGAATTCTGTAGTCTAACTGTGATTCAAAGCCTCAACTTCTGCCTTACCTCAGAAGTCCTTTATAGGGCCTAGAAGAGGTACTTTTTGCCTCCCACTAAAAGTGCACCACTGATAGAATGCAGGTCCTGGGAGCTGCAATACCAGAATCCCAAAACCGAGCATTCTTTCTGGTGACTTGACATAGAGGCCTTAAAAGTCCAACTAAATGCTTTGCCACAGCATACCATCTTAAATGCACATTCTACATGTGTTTCTTATTTCATCTACACTTGTAAAACTGTTACATTTGACTTATAGTTGGAGGCACTGGCAAATAGATGTGCTTACTGATACATGTGTGAGTTGTCTCTTTGCAGCCACAATCCTATATGTTCTAATACAGCTGTAATCCCCAGTGCCTGCAGGGAGGCTGCTCTAGCCCACTGTAGACCTGCAGGAAGGATTTGCTGCAAGTCTTTTTATGTGCTCCCTGGTTTGCCTGTAACCTGTCCCCAAGGATTTTAACAGACAAGCAGCCTCTAGGCTGTATGGATATGTCCCTCACAAGACATTAAATAACTTCATCATACTTAGACTGGCTAGTTAAAATGGGACCTGTGATACCTGCCCACTATACACTGCCTTTCCAGCCACGTATTGTCCTTCCTGGTTGCTGTTGCTACCTCTGAGGCTGGGACATGTATCTGTTTCTGAATCAGCTCAGGCACTGCTGCAGTTCTCAGCCTGGTTGCAAAGGTAGACTAACTACATTTGGCAATGGATCACAAGGTCCTGCTTCAGTGTTTTGGGCCAGAGAGCTGCTGCTGCCCAGCTACAGTCCACTGCTGCATGGCTGGCTGCCTTCATCTGTGTGGTGCCACCCTAAAAGTGTAACAGATTATGACTCATGCTCTCAGAATGTACCAGTTTGTTAACTGTAGGAACAGCAAATCAAAAGCTGAAGGATGCTTTGGAGATGCTTTTTACAATGCAATATAAACATAGTGACTGGGCCTCTTCAGAAGTCTATGGATATGCCCACACTGGGATAGTTGCTGGACATAGCTGATTGAGGAGAGAACATAAAGAAGTCGTTGATTCAGTGGGAAACATTTACCCAAGAGTTGTGTTTGAACAGCTCAGGGCTCAGAACAGAATTCCACTTTGATGGTGGTCAATATTCATTTAAAAATTTACTCTGGCTTCTGAGAATTAATTTCTAGGTTGGTTTAAATAACCAGTTATCATATTCTTTCATTTCCTTTTCATGGCATTGTAGGCAAATTAATTGTATGTTAAGTCTTGAGAATAATTTAAAGAATTTCATTTATGACTCAACTATTCTTGCCTTTTAAAAAGTCTCGAGGGCAGAGACTTACAAGTCTTACATGTCTGTATGGTACCAGGATGGGAGCCCTCAGCAGGTAGGTGTTCTGTAAGCAATATTGAAATATAAATGTTAAATGATGTCTTTTGAAGGTAAGAATCATGGTTTTTGCAAACCTTTTGCACACTTATGAGTATGTTCCAGGTAGACAAGCACTCTGGAGTATGAAAGATGAACCCCTTTTGAACTATAAGCATCCCAACTCAGAATGATTCCTAGGGAGAAAATCTCTTGTCCAAGTGTTTTGGATTTATGTAGGCCCTGTGGAGTTCACTGGTGGGTTTATTTGGCAGGGGGGCCTTATTAACCTGCCAGCAAGGGACTGTTTGACCTGCTTAGGTTTGGAGAGCTTGTAAATAAAGATTCTGACAGGGAAGAGAGATTCTCTTGTGCTTCAGACTATTTATATCTCTTCTAACTGTGGCTGTTAAAGCTTATAAAGAAACAGAAGGTCTGGGATGTGAGACAGAAAGCCCTGAGGGAGTCTTACGTGTTGTATTTGGATTGCTGTGTTAATATCCTAAAATAAACACAGCATGCCAGAAAGTGGGGAATACTTTTATTGTAATTATTAACTCAAAGACATAAATTATTGGTTATTGAATGGAGTATGGCTGAGTTTGGCTGCAGAGGACAATAAAATAACCTCTTATTTCAAGACTAGCAGCTATTGGCAATCAATGGGAGCCAGATACTGAATCAGCTTCATTTACCTCTTATTTTCTTCAAATTTTTTTTACATTGTTCTCAAGCTTAATAATTACTCGCATTAACAACTTTTACAGCTCATCTTAATAATGAATACAAAAGTTTACAATAAATTGTAATTATGATCAAACTATGATAGACTCTCCCATCAATGGAATTACTTTAATCAGGTAGAAATATTATATTGGAAGGTATGTAGTATATCAAATTGAAAAAAAGATCCATTCAAGAAGTATTTTTGTCTGTCTAGTGCAGGTCTGATGACAGGGACCTTTCTAACTGTAATGTGTAATTTTCAATAGCTGTATCTGAATCAGTGAAAGGACTATATATTATTTTATTTATATTACTTATAATGTCAGAAAATGTTTTTCTCTTGTGCAGAATCCATCAGTTTGGACTTGTTGAACAATCTTTTTGAGAAAGGTTTCCTTCTGCTTCAGCTGACCTACTCAGACACCCAAGTGCTACTGCAGATCAAATGACACCAGGCTCAGCGTCTGCCAGAGCTGAGATGTTGAGGCTGTATTCCTTGTTCATTAATTTGAAAGTCAATTTTGCAGTATTTCTGCCCTCAGGCCTGAACAGGCTCAATAAATGTTTTTTGACCTTAGGTTAGACTGATCTGCTACTTCCATATTCTAGGGATATTTTAAAATATTGTCATTAGTTTATAGAGGATCTGTTGAGTTTACACTTACAAACATACTGTCTGCGAAAGTATTTCACCCAAGAGTTGCTGTTGTGGCCCAACAGAACTTTGCTATTGGGGTAGGACAAGTA
>NW_008668553.1:9454-12274 GCF_000695815.1 Acanthisitta chloris
AATTCTTCTAGGCACCAAAACTTTATAAGTGGAAGCCGCTCAGGAGAGATGCCAAGGCAAGCAGTGCTGTTTTTTCTTTGTTCCACCGCCTTTCCAGTGGGCATCTCTTATGAGCTGGATCCCCTGGCTCCCAGCCCTGCTATGATGTGAGACTGGCAAACTGCTGTGCACCTGTTCCAGGGGGATTAGCCACTGGTGACAGCCCATACGCAGAATTTCCTTCACAGATGCTAGTACTCTTCAACAAGTGAGTCAGAACCATTTGACTTGGAGCTTTTTATAGTTGTTGTTGAGGGTAATGATAATCATCCTAATCAAGTCTAGTTCTTCATCTCTCATATTTAATAGTTTGTCATTGGTCAAAGAAGATACCAAGCTGCTCTTCACCTCCAATCCCTATCAGCTTTACCAGCATGGCAAAACACTGTTAAGCTTTTAGGATCATCTGTCATTACACTGGAAAGTGAGTGTTGTCTGGTGGATGAGATACCAGGCTGAGGCCAGAATTGACTCTGGTAATGAATTCACCATGGGGAAATCTAGGACTATATTACTTCCTCTGCTGTTTTGATTTTCCTACCGATAAATACATTCATTTCATTCAATAAACAGCTCATGCTGAAAATCAGGTATGCCAGGATTGGTTTGCAGAACTGGGCTTTATGTTAAGTTTTCTAGTCCAAAGAATCAAATATTGTCTGTATCGTATTCATACATGTTGATATGCACCACTATGGTGCTAATTGATTATAGAAATAACGTGCACTGTTTTTCCCTCCTTTTCCCGCTGCTTACAAGCCTTTATGTCATTCTAGTAGAACACAGTTTTTTTGATATAAATACTTTATTTTCTTACTCATGAAAACTGTGTCCATATATAATGGAATAATTGTCTTAAATGTGATTCCACCCAAGTCTCTCACTTCGTTTTATCTTTTTCTCTCCTTCTTTTCCCCCTTTTTTTGCTTTTTTTCCCTCCCTTTCTACAAATACATAAAAAAAGGTCAGGCATTTCCTGCTATCTCTAAGCACAAATTTAGTTCCTGGTATATCCACTCTAATGTATTCAGGAAGGAAGGAAGGAATAATCTTTCTGAAGCTCTGGTGCTTTTACAGTGGCTGCAGTAACTGAAGCTCAGACTGTAGCTCCATACTGGAGGAATTGTGTAATGTCTGATCTTTGGAAGTAATAAGGAACAGGCCTATTCACAGGTGAGAATAATATGCATTGTGCAATACAGTGAAGCAGACAAATGTTCCTGCATAGAGGAAACTACCATCTACTAGAATTAATCAAAGTATTCAAACCAGCCACAAAATGCACTGAATAACAGTATTTTTTTTCCAAAACAAACCCCTCCGTTTTCTGGCTAGGATAAAGTAAGACTGATTAGGTACCACTTGTAAAATGTGGATTTTATGGAAGAAGAGGATGTTAAGTGCTCTAGAGAAGAAGAATTTGCAGGAGAAGTATGATAAGATAAAGATTTGTCCAAAATAGGACTGGGAAATGGCTAAGTGGGAACCGTGAGCTGAGTGGGAGGGAAGGAGGCAAGCATTCATTTCACCCAACACTAAGAACAGAAAAAAGGCACAGGTGGAGGGCAGACTGCTGTTTGTTAGTTTGCTTAAAATTAAATGACCTGTTGACTTCAGTTCTGCAATGTATTAAAGCTGTGTTCGTTGTGCTTTTAACATACATTTATCAATCAGTTTGTTGTGATTATCTGCCCTTTCTTCTAACTATTCTCTTTACCTCGCCAAAAAATCCAAGAAGTAGCAAGCAGCCTGATTCCCCTCTCAATTCAATATGCCTCTACTTGGTTTAGCTCCAGCTGCTTTACTTTAAAGATATCAGCTATCAATTTTAAGCAACACACTGTAGGGTTGCTCTAGCTTTCACCTGCTATCAGTCAGGTCCAGTGTACCCTCACACCACTGTAAGCCTTCTCCTGGCTCCCATGGCAGCGGATGTTAGGACAGAACAGCACAGAGTAGGTTATACTGCTGGTGTGGGAGGAAAACAGCTGCCTGATAAATCAGCCTTTTGTGGAGTATATCAAGCTCTGGCCCTGTTTTGCCATAAATTAGCTGGTTTAATAAACATTTCCTGCAGCTTTTAGTAAACAGACTGTTTCATGCTTGAACTTATTAACATGCTCTTATCTTTGCTATAAAATGTATATAATCAAGAGAGATTTCCGAGTGACAGAGTGGATTTGTGAAAACATCCGCATAATGTTTTTCCACTTGCTTTCAGCCCTGTTCTTGGATTTGCTGGCTGAGACAATGTTTGGCGTAAAGTCACATGATCAATCTGCATTTTCTTGCAGTCTTCCTGAGCTGTTGCACCATTCTTTTTCATGCCAGGTATTCTGCTGATCTATAGATACAAGCTCCTTCTTTTAAGGATAATAAATCAAAATTATACAGTGTTTAGGATTTCAGTCAGAAAGATTATGTCAGAATTAGAACATTCCTGAGTGAAGGTCATATAAATCAACCCTTCATTTATTCCATTTTCAGTTTCATTGTAATGAACAGTACCCTGCTTGCAGTGAGAAAGCTTATGGTGCTGGAATACTGATAAGATGATACTGCATTCAGAGAACATTTTCCACTATTGGATGAAATCTGCAATGCGATATATGACATATATGTAAGGGTTTGTGTTGAAAAGCCTTGAAACCATCAAATTACAACATTCCAGGGATGAGGCTGGATTGCAAAATCATTAAATCCTCTTTGTTGCAGAGAGAATTTTAATGAACAAAGTAATAACAAAGGACTTGTAGTAGAAATGTAAAAGAAAAACATACA
>NW_008668553.1:12293-25575 GCF_000695815.1 Acanthisitta chloris
ATGGTACATTGTTGTGCATGCTTATCACTGGGGTGTGATTTTTACCTGGGTAGTAATGCTTAACAATTGGCATCCCTTCTCATACTTAAAATACTTGACGAGTGATGTTGCTCTTAATAACACAATGTAGCTAAGTAGCCATTTTAACTGCTTGTGAAATTGTAAGGAACTTGGCATCAGGATCAGACTGATGGGATTTGGTGTATACTGCCAGTTACTCTGATTGTTTAAATTCCTCGATCATTCATACATACATCCTGTAAATACTTCCTAATTTATATATAGAGCCTGTGCTTGCAGGACAGTATAAAGCAAATACTAGTCTTTGAACACACTCCTACTCCTTTCAGCCTGGGGAAATTGCTAAAGCATGCGTATCTCTTTATTTACTATACACAGTCCTCCACTGACGTGCCAATATTCCACGGCCTGTATGTTCCAGCCTATTTGCTTGCTTCCCTTTCATTAGCTCTGCACTTCCCACCAGCTTCCCCCTGGGATACACATATTTGGTTACCACTCAGCCCTGATTTGCATGTGGCTTCCTCTAGTTCCTGTGCACCCCTGTCCTGCGCAGAGGCGCAGCTGGAGGCCGCAGGGAGGAGGAGGAGGAGCTCTCCAGGGTTCTGCTCAACCTGAGGTGAAAGGATCTGGGGAAAAATTCCTCAAATCTGCCCTTCAACCCAGCCAGCTTGCAGAGATGAGGACATGCCCAATGGTTATAGAGGCCAAGTAATACATCGAACTGGTAAAGGCTCTCCATTGCAAGTTTAAAAATGGAAACAGGAATTTTGGCAACCCCTTATTTACCTGTCTGCATCGTGATGCTCTGAGTAGTGCCCTACGTGTGGAGCATGCAGTCCTCCATGTGGTGTTTCTGAAAGGATGGTAGACCAGTGGAGGTGAACAATGGTTGCATAGGAGGAGGTGGCAGAGTTTCAGGAGCAATGATGAAGTTGTGAGCTCACCAGAATTGGGTCTGCAGTTTCTGAGGGTCCATTCTGGAGCGATCTCGTTAAGCTGGGAATTGCAGTTAGTCCTGGAACAACGTAAACCACAGTTTTTATACAGGACTTTTTAAAGAGGTGATGTCGACATTATCTTTCTGGTTTTACTGGAAATCTAGCAGCACTTCAGCAGGGACATTCGAATTAGTCAGCCTGTCCATGGTATCTGATGGATTGACCTCGACTTGGGCTATGCAGCTGGGGAAAACATTTGCAGAGTTTTAACACTGCACTTAGCCTGCTGTTCCTGAGTGTAAGAACTGAGGGATGACAAGCTTAAGACAAAGCACAAGGACCACAGAGGCTAGTGATGATAACCATGCGAAAAACAGAGGAGCCCAGAAGGAATGGGGGAGAGATAAAGGGGCAAAATAAGAAGTGCACTGGGATATTATGCAGCTCTTCAGGAAACAATCGCAGATGTTAAGCAGCTCATTAGGGTGGAACAAATCTCTCCACAACACCCGACCTGGCCAACTACAGCATGAATGCAAGAGTGGGTATGTGAGCGTGGGCTGTGTGTGCCTCTGCAGTGCGGAGGCTTGAAGGCAGGTTTGCCACAAGCACACATGCACATGAGCTGGGACACAGCAACGTACAAGTAACCTTGGTGACAGAGGCAAGACTGAAACAGCGGATTCATAGCTCCCAGCTCTGTGCTTAGACCACTAGACTACCTTCTGTGTGTGTTTATCAGCAGCAATGAAATACAACAGTTGCCGCTGCAGGCAGCATAGGCTAACGGCAGCAACGCTCTGTGCTCACCCTATTTCTCATATTCTTTCCCTCAGCACTTGTTTCTGAGTATGAACAGATACTGGATAAAGGGACCCACAGGCCTTTGGTTTAGCCCAGCGCAGTTGTTCTAGTTTCCATCACGCCAAATGAAGCCTTCATCCAACCTAAATAAAGAACAGGATGTGGCACTGTTTCTTTGTTTTCAGCGTCTTAATAAATTCTAGAACAAATGTACTCGACTTGGATGCAAAAGAACATTTTCTTACTGTCAGCTCTACAAGCTGGTCTTCAAAGCTGATAGTCACTGAATTCTCTTTTGTGCTGTACATCAATGCAAGGAAAGCTCTGAAAACAAAATCTGTAAATTTCTTCTGCAGTACCTTTTCCCTGCCTCCACATCCTGCCTCAGTGTCGCCTGCAATTCCTACCTTCAGCAGGTTTATGAAATGTCTCGGCTGAATAAAAATATGTTGTTACTGAAAGAGGAGCAGGCCTGGAATTCATTTCATCTTTATTACACTGAAATGAAATTAGTTATATTGACATCTCAATAATAAAGGGAGCAAAAGCTACAAGATTTTTTACCCATGTAAGTAAAAATAACTGTTGATGATCCTGATATGCTATATAGCAATATTATTTTTGTATGATGCTCTTTCACAAAGTAATGTAAATATATGGATTGTATAGGTGTTAGTAGGAGCAGAATTTGCTCACAATAAATAATCTGTGATCCTTCTTTGTTCAGTTAAATTCCAGTTTATCTTAATTTTATTCATTCTCTTTGTGATACCTATGTTTGACATAATAAAGACTGTTGGGATTCTAATTAGTTACTTTTGAGGAACATCATTACCACAGTAAATTGAGAAAAAGGTCAGTGCCTGCAGGAACCTGAAAAACACTTGGACTGGGGCACAATGTCTTTCATGTTGGTTTGTTTAGATAATTCAAAGTTTTAAACAGAAAGGTAACAGATAATGATTAATGCAGAGCCTACTGTCACTGGAGAAATGTATTATCAAAGCCTGTCCTAAAAATTTCTTTCAACCAGATCTGTCATTTTTCAGTTGGGCAATATTGACTTGTTCACCTTGTTGTTTGAAATGTGTTTAACCAGACAAAAGGAAAAAAAAAACCCACAGAGAAAGGAAATACCTTTGAGATTCATCCCTAATATATTTCCATTAATCTCAATGGAGTAACAGCAATAGTATCCAGCCTATATGCTCTGCAAGGAGAGAAATGCCGTTCCATGGACAAAAGGCATAGTCTGATTAAATCAATTTCTATAGCATCTTGTCTCGACATATTTGAGAGCACTATCCTTCTCAATTAACGTCAGCTCTGCTCTGGGAATACTCTTTGGTAGTTAACTGTTGCTGTTAGAGAGCTAACTTCAGATAGAACACAGCTGGCTTATGTATTTTGCTGTTAATAGTTTTGGTAATGGAACAACAAATGCAAAGCAAACAAACTACTAAGCAGAATGCAGATTTTCCACCCAAATAAATCAGCTTTAAGGATAAGAAAACCCAACTGTAAATTTCTGACTCCAGATAGAAAAAAATAAATTACAAACTTCAGGAACTCATTTAAGGTAGGTCTTAGGGTTTTCTTTTCCCCAGATCTCTAAGCCTTCAGCATACTGGGGGTTTGTCCTAGGTTACAATGTAGAGTGTAACCAACAGTGTGTATTCTATTATCTTCACAAGGTGTTAAAGCAGGTGGGGCAGTGCTCAGTTATCTCCTACCATCTCTGATAACTCATCTCTGATAACTCCCTCAGGAAGCTACCTCTGTTTCATGGGCTGTCAAGGACCCAGCATGACCCATAGAATTACATCCAGCCATTGTGAGATGCTTCACCCCAGGGGGAGGAGCCAAGCATTCCCACCCAGATATAATCTGGGGTTTGAACCAGCACAGGGTGCCCCTGCCTACTGGATTCCCAGAGGACAAGAGCTACCACTGGACCTTCAGGGGAAGACCAGATCTACAGGATCACTTCTCCAACAGACCTATCACTCCAGGAGGACTGCAGCCACCATTTAATGGGACTACTACCAACACCCTGACTGACAAGGGGTCAGGTTACTTTCTGACACTGTCAGTGGTTTCTTTTTGTACTGTTGGTTTTTTTTTTTTTTGTTTTCTCTATTAAATCGTATTTCTGACTTAGAGTCTCTCCCTGGTTTGCTTTCAAACCAGCACAGGATTTCACATGTGCCTCCGGGAAAACACCTCTAATCTCTAGAATATTTCATTTGAAATTCATTCTTGGGCAGCTTCTTTCTTTCATTTCCACTTACATCAAAGTCAAACAGAAAACCCTCAAACAGCTCAGCTCACAGAACAGGAATGGAGCAGATATGATGTTTAGGGAGTGTATCAAGAAAACACAGAATGTACATGTGACAAAGATCACAGAGGAATGAAGAAGAAAGCAAAGTGAAGAAAAGATAAAGAAAAGCAAGTGCAAGACAAATTTTTACCACAGGTCTCAGTCTCATTGTGGCTTTCATGGGTAATTAATTACCCACTAGAGGGAGATCGACTGTAATTTGTTGCCAAGTGGATTATGGCAGAAGTTGGACTTTGTAAAGGCCAAAGAAGAAACACTGTGGTAAGAAAGAAGTTGCAAGGTCTCTTCCTTGGCAGATTTTCATGCTGCAAAGTTCTACATAAGTTACCAAGTGGACTGAAATGCTTTCCCTTTCTGACCTGGCTTTCATTACACCTCTACACAAAACATCCCCACTTCTATTAACCTGTTTGTTCTTGTGTTGGTGAGAGCAACTCCTGGAGTTGTGAGGATAGCAGAAACAGTGTAGTGCTTGTCTAGGACTAATCGAACTGCCACAGTCCCCCAGCATGGGGGGAGCCATGCACACCTCAGGTCAAGTGTCTCCAGACCCACCAATAGTGACCCTTCAGCCCACTTCAAACACCTCCTTGGTTCCAGTTTAGGACTTGCATCCTATGGCTTTCATCAGCTGTCGATGAGTAATCATTTATGGTCTCTTATTCTCAACTTTTTCTGTGCAGAATGAAGGTGGCTTTTGAAATTCAAAGCAGGCTCAGGCATGCCCTTTCAAGGGAAACCAAGAAAGGAAGTAGTAATGGATTCTTAGAATTGGATACAGGGGATAGGAAAAGTAGCTCCTGCCTGCTTGTAATGAAAATCAGTAGGGACTTCCAAAATTCCAAAGAGGACACTGCATCTACATGAGCATGTGTCGGAGACTTCGTTAAGCCTAGCTCCCTTGAATTAGTCTAACTTCTTTCTGAACCCATTTATTTATATTTTGGGGTTTTAGAACATCCTGTGGCAATGAGTTCATATGAAAATATATTTCCTTCTGTTCTTTTTTAAACTCTGCTTCCAGATAAACTAATTGAAATTCCAAAGAGGACACTGCATCTACATGAGCATGTGTCGGAGACTTCGTTAAGCCTAGCTCCCTTGAATTAGTCTAACTTCTTTCTGAACCCATTTATTTATATTTTGGGGTTTTAGAACATCCTGTGGCAATGAGTTCATATGAAAATATATTTCCTTCTGTTCTTTTTTAAACTCTGCTTCCAGATAAACTAATTGAATTAATATGGTATTACAAGCAGCGATAATAACCATTTTCTATTCACTTTCCTCCCACCTGCATTATTTTCCAGACCTCTCTGTATCCCCTTCCTGTTGCAGCACAGAATTCTAACCCCACTCTGGCTCTGCTTATACTGGGATTTTTGAAGGACATGAAGGCTTCTCAGAGTCAAGGTATTAGCAGTGACAATGCAATGGTCTTCTCTTAACTCTCACCTTGCCTCTCTGCATAAGAACTGGTGAATGCCTAAGAACTCGGAAAAGATGCATAATTATTTCCACACAGGAAGTTCGCAGTTGATAGTTTGGTGTTACAGACAGAAATGACTAGACTAACATGCTGTGAACTATATCAGAGCCAAAACAATTATCTAATGCCTGTGAACCCTCAGGGTCGACTATACTCTCTGCTACCATGTGCAATGCCAGAAAAGTTTGCTGACAAACACCAGCCATCAAAAACACTTCTTTCTCCCAAACGTCATGTCACTAGTTTCCAAAGTGGCCCGTGGTTATATCCTGGTCATCTTCAGATTCCTTCAAAAACAGTACAGAGGTTCTGGGCACTATTGGTTCAACAACCCTGGTTTAAGGATTACTGAAAACATAGCATGGCTCCATTTGTCAGCACCCTGATATGATCCTTAAACAAACCAGGTTAAGGTAAATGCAAAATAATATATTTGCAAAAATTTAAATATAAGCAACACATTTGCATTGCTTATCCAAAGCAATACACGGGAATGAAAAGAAATAGGGTATACAGGACATTTGCAGACCTAGAAGAGCAGCTGGCTGTGCTCTGTAAGAAAACTAGGCACAGGTGCTGGGATTGCGCCCAGGGCCCTGATTCCCAGCTGGCATGCTGAAAGAGGCTTCCCTCCTCACGGAGAGTTGGCTGTCTGTTCCTTGGGAGGAGAGGCCTCGGAAAGGGGAGGAGGCTGTTCCCTTGGCACGACAGGAAAGCACTGCTGGCTGAGCCAGATTTTTGTTGATATCTGTTGGGTGTATTTCCTCTTTCAGCTGTTGGATTAGTGATTTAAAAAGGGAATTATTGATATATGTTGTATTGGGATGAGTATGGGGCTTGTTACCCTGACTGAGGAGCAGCCTGGATGGCTTACTTTTACCTGCTGCACAGATGAGTCACAATGAGTTCCTCTCACTCTACCCAGCTGATGAATTGCTAGATATTTGCAGCCTCCAGCTAAGCATTCAGATGGTACACAGAATTCCCACTTGAAGTTGCTTTCAGAGCAGAGTGTCTGCTTTGGGAGGCTTTACTTCCCCTGGATACTGATCAAACCCAATGGTAAAGCTCTTCTACGTCAACTTCGTATTTTCTTATATACACATGTAACTTGCCAGCCACACTTTATACACACATATAACCGGGATGAAAGCATGTAATGTGTTACTGAGAAAATACCTAATCACTTGAAGGTAGCAGGATGTTTGGGGGTGAATGCCTCCCAAGCCTGTCTCTAGGGGATACTATAATAGTAATAAAGTGAATAGAGGGCTAAGACAGGCAGGAGAGAGGTTGTTGATTACATGGGAAAGCCTAGACAAAGCGTCTTCTGTTTCTGATGCCTGAAATTCAGCCGCACAAGAAAAAGGCAGGATACTGGCAAAGCACCACTGGGATGTACTTGTGCTGATGGCTCTTTGTTGTTTTTCTATAGCTTCACATCACATTTTACCAGGTACTTCCCCTCAAGATTCTCATATACCTATGAATCAGTTCAAACCAAGTGTTATCAACAGAGCTGCCTTGGAGGTTACCATTCTTTCTGTGTCACAAAGATTAAAATGTTAAGTTTTACCCCTTTCCAAGACTTTTATGATATTATCTGGCAAGCATCAGGATTTGATTTTAAAAAATACATAACTGTGCTTCTTCCTTTACCACTCTGTGAATGTCTGTGATAGCAAAGGGACATGGTACGCATATGCATGTGTGGGATTGGGGCCCAACAGCTTAGGTCCTGCTGAGGTCAGGGCACAGACATCCAGACAAACACTGATTTGGAAAATTTACAGTATATAGAGGATGGTTGTAGAAAGGGAAAGCGCACTGACCATTCCAAAGGAACCAACTCCTTTTTTAAATCTCTTAATCTGCTTTTCATTATCTCTGTGGGGAGGCCTCTTGAGAAAAGCAGCTCTTTGGCTTGAATAAAGGGGGGGCCGTGGGCTTGCATGCTGGAATGGGGAGGTCATTGTACGGCAGCGCTGAAGATGGGAGTGTTAGTCAGGTCAAGGAGAACAGCATAAAAAAGTGTGAGATCTGTGTTATGGGCTTGGTCTGGATTATGTAAGGTAGAAAGTTTAAAGCTGAAAGGTAAATAAGAGAGAGCGATTCAAAGGTTGGAAAGACACGTTCTGGTAGGGTTATTCAGGCTGATTGTTAGGGAAAAATATGAGCCAGGACTGATAAGATCATCAGCAAAACTACGAAGAAAGAGGTAACAACAGCTGAGGCCCAAGAGGGCTAAATTCTGCTCAGGAATTTTAAGCATCAGGCTTCAGCAAATCAACCCATCCATCTTCAATATCTTTCTCATTTGTTCTTTTACCAGAAATTAGTAGCTCTGCTACCTCCTTAGAGGTAGAGAAATCCCAAATATGCCTGGGGGTCAATGGGACCACGTTGCATTTTGCCTGCTACAAAGTGATACAGCTGTGTGCATATGCTGGCTGTAATCTGCTCCCCTCCAAGGCTGTGAGGTTAAAGAAAGAGATGCTGGTGCCATCAAAATGTCCTTGGAAGTAGTCCATTTGTCTCGTTTCTAAAATATAAAGGTAAAAACTCTCCTAAAATGCTGTGCTGTGGGACACAAACTGAACAGTATCTCTGGTCTGCAGGGACCTCCTATTTTTCCAGTACTCCTGCCTGACTTCACCAGGAATTTGGAGATATATAAGGAGCGCAGGATCAGACCTACAAAATCCAGGATGGGATGGGGGGAGGGCTTCCCTGGTCACATGTATGTCTTGTCTTGCTTCTTGACGGGTGCATAAAAGCAGAGGTGGCAGATTTAGGGCTTTTATTGACAGTAACACTACATGTGGTGTTTTCTTAAAGATCCAAATCTGAGAGGCAGATGATGACATAAGATTGTCGGATTTCTGACTGCAGACAGGAACTTGCAAACCTTATAGATTCAAAAAATCCTGGAGGCAAAGAATAACTCTAAATACATATTTTAAAAGCCTGTCAATCATAAAATCAAATTGACCCGTAAAAAGTACGGGTGGTTTTGCAGAAAAATCTCAATCCTTTTCATATCAGCTGGAATTAGCAGGTGCATTTTGAACATTAGAGACTCCTTTTGTCTTTTTTTGCCCTGCTCCGTATTTCTCAAGATCTAAATCACTTTGTTTTTAATAGATTGTTCTTCCCTTTTTTGCTGTGCATTACAGCCTGAACATTGCCTGCTCTCCCTCTGCCTGATCTTGCCTTGGCCAGAACCTTCTGGCTGTCCCCTACGTGCTCCTCCAGCGCCCCAAAACCCGCTTTGTGCGGTGATTACGTAGCTTCTCTGCCTGTTTGTTTCACATAAGCTCCATCTGCTGGGTAAAGCGAGAACCTCGGTGTGTTTCACTGAACTGCAAATGCTGCTTTTCCCTCCATTTGGAAAGATTTTCAAAATCATCTGTTTGTGCTCTCCCAGCTGTGTTCTCCTCGTCCGCCTGCATGTCAAATTTAACCAATGATAACCAATTACTTTGTATTTGTTATTTGGTGTTGTTAATTTGGTTCAAGCCTGTGCAATCTTTTAAAATACCACCTTTTGGCTAGAATTTGAGCAGGTAATTATCCTTGAGTCGGGAATGACTGTTTACAGCACGTTATTACCATCAAGACAATCTCTACATAGGTTTCCAGGGCAGTGTTTGCAGAGGGACCCAGGACAGCCTGTTTCTGTGCTAATGTGTAGCCACTGCTGCTTGGGTTTGGCACATTAACAGACAGGAGTGAACTCGTGACCTGGACGTACATACAGAGCCATGCTGTAATCCAGCCACCACTTGAACTTTTACCTTAGGGTCTAACACTGGCAGAGCAACAGGCTGCAGTATCCCACGAGTCGCTCCTAAAAATCCTTGATGATGAATGGGAGTATTTTTTTTAAAAAAAACCTACTAATAATCTGTTGGTTTTCTCCCTCCAGTGGGAACTTAATGCAACTTGCTACACAGTAATGTCTTTTTTTCCTCCCTCTTTCTTCAGATTTACGCTGAACATTGGTGAATAAAGATGAGGTTAATCCTGTATTGTTAAACCTATTCAAGGAGACAACCTGGGGATTGCCATGGAAACAGATTCTATGGACTAAAAGCATAATCCTACTTTTAAATACTGTCTATGGATCTGTGCTGATACATAGCTTATAGAATCGCACTGTGTACACAAACATGATGTTGTAGCAGTGAAATGGAAAACCTGTCTCCCAACTCATCAAATGCTAATTATGCTCCCACCTCCTGCTTACAGCCCAGAGCACCATGCACTGCACCTCCTTCCCCTCCACCCACTGACTCCCATCTCCCTGGTCCCTTCCTGCCTTTGCTGCCACCTCGGTTTGTCATCTGGGTGTAACGGGAACCGAGGCCTGGCTGAGTCACGGTGGCTCTGGCAGGAGTGTCACAGATTTGGTACTGTTACACAGCCACTGTCACAAGCAATAGGACACTTGTAGTTGGCAGTGAGGGTCCTGTTATCCATCCTCAAGCCAATAGGACCTAAGAAGTGCTTCCCAGGACATGTCCTCAGGGAAGGGGTAACAACCATGGTGAGCATGGAGGGATGCCCTCTGCAACAGTGCAGATATTTCTGGCAGGCCACAAAGGAATATCCTGCTCCTGCACCTGCCTACCACCCACGAGGTTTGTTAAGGGTTGATGAGAGAAGGAGTATGGGACAACATCAGATAAGAATTTCATGTAACTATTTACTTTGGGAAGTCTGTTGTCCTGTGAAGCAGAGATTTCCTGAATGAGAATACTGCATGTACAGCTAGTCACCTCAGTTTTGCTCCCTGTCCATACTAACATTTACCCCCCAGTTTCTAGACAGATTGCTAAGCTTCCTCAATGAGAATTTTAGGTTCATCTGCTCCTCTGTCATGTCTGTGCAAGTAATGCACAGCCGTAGGCATGTACCGTGCATTTATAGGTCTTATGCATCATACCTCTTAGCCAAGCAAAAGTCTTGCATTTTCAGATCTCTGGGCTCTGCTCGTGTATCAGTATCATACATATTTCGATATTCCCACGGCCTGGAACAGACATCACAATTTCCTGTGATCTGGAGGTTGTTTTGAATTGGTTTAGACAACTCTTACCTTGCTTTTGCTTCCCTTTAATATTCAAGAGGGGGGAAATTATATTTAATACTAATCTTCATTTTGTTTAAATATTACATGTAGTTTAGTCAGCTCCATATTAAATCCAGCTAGAAAGAAGGCTTTGTACTTCTTCCTTGTAGCCTCTATTCCTGCTAGAAAACACATTTTTCAGCAAGATGTCTGACAACCTTTCCAAACATGGTTGCTCTAAAAACCAGGTCTAAAATGGCTGTAGCAGCTGCATTTTTTAAAGAGAAAACCCTAGTGTATCATGACTGATTCTGTGGATGATTCTTTTCTCTGTGAATTCATGGGCTGTTGCCATGTATGGAGTGGGAGATGTTTTTCTTTAAAACAAAAGCTGACTCGTGCGGAAGGTCCATGTGTCACCTACGGTCACTCGGCCTTTTCCTGTGGGAGCAATTTGTACAGCTACTTGGAAATTATTAATACTTCATCTCTACTTAAGAATTACTTCACAATGCTTGGCAAATGCACACAGTATTTTGAAACTGTACCTATTCAGTAAATTTTCACAGTGCATTATCAATCCTTTTTATATACAGTAGAAAACTTCCAGGTATAAACAAGTCTGGAACAAAAGACTGTACAAAAACATAACGAATTCAGCTCTGAAAAGGCACATGCATCTACATTGTCTGCCACCCTGAATACTAATGAATTTAATGAAACTATTGAAAGACTGGTTACTTGTCTGCATAAATGTATTGAGACCTCTGTAATCATCTGTTTGCTGTCTGAAATCTCTTGTCAATAGTTTAATGACTTCAGAGCATATTATTCTTCTTGTATAGGCTTCATATAATGTTGCTACATAATTAAGCAGCTTTGTTAGAGGAACTGCCATTAGTTGCCCCATTTAATTTGGTTTTGTTATCAGCCAACCAGAAAGAAATAAGAATAACAAGAGAAAGCTACAAACCCAGTCTAGTGAGAGAGATGTGTAGATTGGGAAGATAGGTTTTTTTTGTTGTTTGTTGGGGGGTTTTTTTAAGGTTGCCATGTTAACATAAAGCATTATTGTCAAGCTGCATGTTTTGAATAATGTTAACCATTTAAATGCACTACATATTTAAATAGTTGTAAAGCAAACATGGCAGGCTAAAAATCTTACAATTTCAAAAGTAGCTCTGATAATTTTAAAGCTCTAATATTTTAAAAGTACCTCTAATAATAAGTACATAAATAATATTACCAATCGATTCGTTAATGATGGCTAAATGTAAACAATATTAGGGTTCCTATAGCCAGCATGGTCCAAAGATGTGAGAGAAGTGTCTTGATTTTACTTAAATATTCAGGCAATTGCACATTCCGTTGTCACGCAGTCCTGTGAATCAAAAATGAAAATAATATAAATTGAATTATTTTTCATACTTGGGTGAAACCCTGATGATTTTTTTTAAATATGTAACTTTATAATGCTGCTAAATAACTGTATTTCTCCAGCTGAAAGGATAAGTGCAGACCCATCTGCTTTCTCTTTCTACAAGATGCTGTTTCAAGCTGTGGTTTGGGTCAGACCTGAAGCTTGTGCTACCCTTTATGTATGAGGCTGGACAGCACCTATGTCCCTTGGGGTGAGGTGAGTGTAGCAAGGTGAGCGGGACGAGGGGAGCGTGGTGAGGTGAGCATGGTGAGGGGAGCGTGGCGAGGGGAGCGGGGGGAGCAGGGTGAGGTGAGCATGGTGAGGGGAGCGTGGCGAGGGGAGCGGGGGGAGCAGGGTGAGGTGAGCATGGTGAGGGGAGCGTGGCGAGGGGAGCGGGGGGAGCAGGGTGAGGTGAGCATGGTGAGGGGAGCGTGGCGAGGGGAGCGGGGGGAGCAGGGTGAGGTGAGCATGGTGAGGGGAGCGATGGCGAGGCGAGCACGGTGAGGGGAGCGTGGCAAGGGGAGCGGGATGAGCAGGGTGAGGTGAGCATGGTGAGGGGAGCGTGGCGAGGGGAGCGGGGGGAGCAGGGTGAGGTGAGCATGGTGAGGGGAGCGTGGCGAGGGGAGCGGGGGGAGCAGGGTGAGGTGAGCATGGTGAGGGGAGCGTGGCGAGGGGAGCGGGGGGAGCAGGGTGAGGTGAGCATGGTGAGGGGAGCGTGGCGAGGGGAGCGTGGTGAGGCACTGGCACTGCCCACAGCGTGAGGCACTGAGGTTTGGCTGTCCCGGCCCTGCGCAACCCTGGCCTTGGGGCAGCCATCTTGTCATGGAGGGCTGTCAGCCATCTTGTCCTGCTCACTCCAGCACCTTCCCCATCCTTGGGGGCACGGGAGGCATTGGCACCCAAACCTTGTGTTAAACCCCCAGTGTTCTCAGGCTGAGCTATCATTCCTGCAGTTTGGTTCTGGCGATTCGCTGCATCTGCCTAGACAAACAACCAAACGGTGCTGCTTAGTAGTGCATTGAGTCCTGAAGTGTTTGGTAACAGCTCCCAGTGCTGGTCAGGATAGACTGGTATTTGAAGAATAACGCGCTGCCTGGTGCCAAACCATTAACCAGCACTAGCAAAACACATCTGACCACTGATTTATGTCCTATTTCTCATAAAAACCAGAGCTTCACAAGGAAGCTCT
>NW_008668554.1:0-247 GCF_000695815.1 Acanthisitta chloris
ACAAACCCCTGGGTGTGAGGGCGTGGGAACACCAGAACCAGCGCTTCTGGGTGTGGAGACATGGGGGACCTCAATCTCCATCACCTCTGGTTGTGGGGAACTCGGGGTCCCCAAACCTCTCCACTCTTGGCTGAGAGCATCTAGGGTTCCCAAGCTCCAGCCCCCCTGGCTGCGGGGACATGGGGACTCCAGGGCCATTCCTGTCACCTCTGGATGTGGTGACACAGGGCACCTCTCAAGTCCCAGC
>NW_008668554.1:275-3169 GCF_000695815.1 Acanthisitta chloris
TCCCCGCCCCCCCCCCCCCCGATGTGGGAAGATAAGGGACCCCAGGCTCCAGCACCTCTGGTTATGAGAACATGGGGGAACCACAGACTCCCTAGTTATGAGGCAATGGGATCCCCAAACCCTTCCCCCTCACCTTGGTCTGTGGCAGCATGGAGGACCCCAGACCTTGCTCCAGCTCTCCTGGATGTGGGGACCCCAGGTCCGTTCCTTGCAACCCTGTTTGTGGTGTCATGGGACCCCAGCCCCCTGTACCCCTGGCTATAGGGGCATCCAAAGTCCTGCTTCACTGCCCGCCAGACCTAGAGCCAGCACCCCTGGCTGTGGGGAGATAGGGGAACCCCAGACCCCTGAACCCCTGGATGTGGGGATATGGGGACCCCAGGCCTATTCCTGTCATCCCTAGTTGTGGGGACATGGGGGATCTCTGGCTCCAGCACTCCTGGAAGTGGGGGCATGGGGGAACTCAGACCCTCTAGTTGTGGGGCAATGTGGGACCCTAAAACCAGCTGGGGGGACATGGGTGACCAAAGACTTCTGTATCCTTGGTGTTGTGTTGGGGTCCTGCGAGGGACGAACTACAGCACACCAATATGACGCTCTGATAGCAGCTTTATTTTGGGCACCTCACAGTATTTATGGTATAAAGTCTCCCATAAACGCAGCTACGCGCTGATCACACAGCTTTGGACTGCTTGCTCCACTTGTCAATGCGTATGATTCTCACTTATGATAGGTTACAATTTTAAGCTGCATCCCACTCTCACATCCTGGGAAACTGATAGCAAGGATTACATAGTGTATGTGAGAATCTAAATAACAGCACTAATCTAGCTTCTCAGCAAAACGACTTGTCTATAAAGACAGCAAGACTAAACCAAACCTAAAAGCCCTGGCAGCAGGAGAAAACAAGACCTTTATAAAGTGTTGGATTGAAGACACAGGAATGGGTGAAGAAAGAAAGAAAGAAACAAGGTCAGCAAGACCTACTTTGTGTGTCTTGTTTTTAATTGCTTAAGCATTCCTTTAACTATTGCTCAGGTTACAGCTCCTCTGCTAGCCAAGGCCCCAACATACCCCCTTTTTCTTTAAAAACTATAGCTAAACTATGTCACACTAGCACTTACCTATATTGTAACTAACACACTATAATCAATAGTAATAGTAGAACACAGATTAAAACTGGAGCCACCCAATGACACAATTGTCACAGCCACCCTGTCAATCCTAAGCTTTGTAGCCAATCAAAAGGGTTGTGCCCTGCAGTTATTTCATTCACGCTGTCTTGTAATTGTTTCAGTTGCTTATGGGTGCTGACCGAATGATCAGACAGGTTCATACAATACATTCCTTCAAATTCCTCACAACTATGTCTTTGAGCTAACAACAAAAATCAATAGCAGCACGATTTTGCAATACTGCATGTCTGATGCTATCCACATCCGTTATTAATTCAGCAATCATTTGGGAAGTGAGATTGAATTGCTTTATACTCCAACATGCTAATTTTTTCAGGTTGTTGTGATTGTGTCCTGCTGCAGCTCCAGGCATAAAAAAGGCAGTAGCAACAAAAGCAGTGGTTGTAACAAAAGAAATATCTTCTCTACAAGTCTCATCAAAGTGTCTAAGGGATCTTTTGCTGCTGTTTTTTGTACAATTATTTTTGCTTTACAACATTCTTTTCTGCACAGTTCCTTGTGTAGCTGAACTCCCATCCATGGCCTTGCTTCAGTCTTGCATTCTCCACGGTGGATGGCTGGTCAAATGTGTTGTGTAGGCAGCCACCTAGGACCTGAATCTGTGGAAACACAAGCATAACCTTTCCCGTTGTTAGTAAGTGTGATGGATCCTGCCAGAGCATAGTGACCAGGTCTCTCCAGTTCACTTGTGGGTGCAAACTCTGCTAGAGAGAGACTCTCATGCTGTGTAATCCTGCTGTATGACATAACACTGGGGGTTCATCTGTTTCTCCTGGCAAAGAAAGATAATTGAGTACATACGGAGCCTTATCTATTCTGCCACCTGGGGATAGCCCATCTCCCCCTCCTTCTGTTTAGAAAAAGGCTTTTATTACAGTTTCATTAACCACCACCCCTATTCACATTCTTTGATGGGTGCAAACAGACCCTCCAGGGGTACCAACAGCCCCTCCAAGGGTGCAAACAGCCCCTTAATGGATAACAACAGGCCCCCCAGGGATGCAAACAACTCCTCCAGGGGTGCACCAGACCTGGACCTCTGTTGCTTGATCTAACTTTATTACTCAGGTGTCTGTTAACACAGGCAAAGTGGGTGAAAAAAAACATTAAAAAATGTACTAGAGACAGTGTAAAAACAAGGATTTGGGACCCATTGGAGCAGGAGCACAAATAGACTCTGGAAGTGCATTAAGATATGACTTAAATCACTGTTTTTTCACCTCAGGTTGTGCCTCACACATTGGGTATCAGCAGGTCTCAGCTGCCCTGGGCTGCGGGGACAGAAGAGCTGGAGTTAATCACTGCCCACCCGATGGAGTGGGAAGGAATGTGTGTCCCTGTGCCAGCTGCTCCCGGGATTCAAAGGGCTCAGAGACGGGAATTGTAGCTCCTTGGACAGGAGAGGGTGCTCCAGGAGCATGGAAAAGGCATTAGCAGCAGTCTCGTTCTGCTGGAAGTGGGAAAAAGGGGATAAAATCACAGAGGAAGAGTCAGAGGTTGTCAAACTCTGAGTCTCATGAGTTTTTTTTCTCCCAGATTCCCACTGAGTGACCAACCACTGGCATAGAGACATGGAATCACAGAATGGTTTGGGTTGGAAGGATCTTAAAGCCCATCCAGTCCCACCCCTGCCATGGGCAGGGGCACCTTCCACCAGCCCAGGTTGCTCCAAGCCCCATCCAACCTGGCCTGGAACAC
>NW_008668554.1:3348-3893 GCF_000695815.1 Acanthisitta chloris
CCTGGCTGGGAGATTGGATGCACATCTTTATCACTCAGCTCTCCTTCCTTTTCCATCAATCCTTTGCCATCGGAGTGAGAAGTTGCTCTTTGCTTTCCTAGAGCCACAAACAATCCCTTCAGGCCAAAGCATACCCAAAGCAGCTCATCCAACTCCCCACGGTGTCGTGTCACCCATCACAGCCTCATTTGACCACTGGGCCAGCCAATAAATTAACTACTAGCTTTGCTGAGTGTTTTGGGAGCAGATAATGAAGGATCTCATCACTTGGATCATTGGATCTAACAGGTAATATTGATTTTCTCCTAAAGAGCCTTATTTATCCCACTCATTGCTTAACACACATCTTCCTAATCAACCCTGAAGTGTGTTTGGGTGGAGCAGGGTGGAATCATTGGGAATGGCTCAAGGATCGTTGGCTATAATTACTGCCGAAAATGTTCCCCGGATTAATGAGGCTGTTGAAAATGGGTTTGTGGCCAAGCTGCATCACCTAATTTGGGAGAGCAATTAGCATGAAATGAGCTGGAGGCTGTGGGCAGGAA
>NW_008668554.1:3914-6631 GCF_000695815.1 Acanthisitta chloris
AAATGACACCGTGGCCAGGCACAGGGCACAGCTCCTCATGGGGCTGGAGAGGGACATTACTCACCCCCAGGATGTGGGGACAGCGGGTGAGACTTGGGACCTTCCAGATTTTGGATCTGGTCACTGACATCTCTTCCTACCACTCCAGGAGAACCAAGGACCTGATCCAAACACCTGATCCTGCAAAATGTGTTCAAACCAAAGTGCTTTTTCCACTTGGAGCATATGATGTTCCTGGAAAAAGGAAGCACTGGGTGTTTGCCAGTCAGGCAACTCCTCAGCTGAGGCATCTTCTCCTTGGATGATGTTTGCTATAATCAGTGTCTGAGGGGGGAAAGCAGTGAAGGTTTCATGTCCCTTCGTGGTGTAGGTGAACTTCCAACAGCACTGAAAGCTCCTTCCAGTCACGTCTCATCCTCAATTCTCAGCTGGATCCAGGAAGTCTATTTGGAACAGAACCCAGGGGATATCATAAAATGGCCTGGGCTGGAAGGGACCTTAAAGACCTTCTAGTTCCTTCCAGTGCTGGTTGGAGGTCATATCCAGCTCCTCTAAAAGCCTTGGGAATGCCTGTGAAGCTGAGCACTGGCCAAGCTTTATCCATGATTAATCCAACCCACAGAATCATAGATGACCCAACCCAACCTCAATCCCAATTTCTGGCATGCTGCTAAGGGAGCTGTTGGCAAAGGTTGAGTGTTCTTAGCTTGTGCCTCTTGTTCTTCCTTCATGGCACTCCAGACAGTGGGTTGGAACAGCCTCTAGTGTGCCAGGAGAGGTTTAGATTGGATATTGGGAAAATTCCCTACTGGAAAGGCCTGTCTAGTCCTGGCACAGCTGCCCAGGGCAGTGCTGGAGTCACCACCCCTGGAGAGACCTAACAGCCATGTGGATGTGGCACCTGGGGCCATGGTCAGTGATGGCCTTGGCCGTGCTGGGGGAATGGTTGGATTGGTGATCCTTAAGGTCTGTTCCAACTTAACTGATCCTGTGGTTCCATGATTCTCTGTCCTGCCAATGCAGCTCTGTGGGTACCATGACTCATCCAACAGTAGGACACGTCTTTCCACAGCTGGAAAATGCCTCAAACCTCCTCTATTCCATGCTGACATCACCACACAAGACATTCCCACTCTCCTGTTGTCCACACCTTCAACAAGCAGCATAAGGACTTGCCACAAAGCCAATATTCAGCTCTTCAAACTTCCCCAGAGCCAGTTGCCAGCACCTTATCCTTCTGAAGGACCTTCCTACTGCTGCTTCTGAGTCATGGCTTGGGATTCATTTCTTTTGCAGTGCAAAGAGGTTTTTATAAGCCTCTTTCAAGGGATCGAATCATCTTTTGCTGATGACTTAAAGATGTTTGTTTCTTTCTCCAGTGATTGCAGAGGGAAGTTGGATTTTAGCACTAGGTGTGACCTCAAAACATAAAGAAATAGGATTAGATAGAATGAGTGTGTAAATATCCTGGTTGGGATTTAGCTCTGTGTGTTGTCAGGCAGGGAATGTTGTTTTCGTAAGGAAAAAGGTTAATATTGACTCTAGGGATAGTTAATTTCCATGTTTACTTGTTAAATATCACATCATAACTGCAGGAAAAGGCCTTTTTCAGGCCATTTAATCAGCAATAAATCCACCTGGTTAAGTGTGCAGATGAGCATAACAAACCCATTGCACTCCCAGGAGCCACAGATCAAATATTTATGGTTCAGCACTGAAATATTGTCCAAGCAGAGAAGGAAAGGTTAAGCCTTGGATCAATTTCCCATTCCCAGCGTGGGGCTGATGTGGCTCATTTGCAGCCAAGGTGTGAGAGGGAAATTCGTCTTCATTTGGGAAAGTTTCTGCTCAAAGTCATCATTTCCTCAGGGTTTCTTTGGAAGGGAAATAAGGCTCCGACAGGCAGTGGCATCTCCCAGGTACCTCATGGTACAGAGTCATGGAATGGTTTGGTTTGGAAGGGACCTCTAAAGGTCACCTAATCCACCCTCTGCCCTGGGCAGGGACACCTTCCCCCAGCCCAGGATGCTCCAAGCCCCATCCAACCTGGCCTGGAACACTCCCAGGGATGGAACAGCCACAGCTTCTCTGGGCAACCTGTGCCAGTGCCTCAGCACCTCACAGGGAGGAATTCCTTCCCAATATCCTATCCAACGCTTCCCTCTGGCAGTGGAATTCCAGATGCCGTCACATGGCATCTTTATTCCCTGCTTTTCAGGTGTGTGTCCTTGCTGCTTTCCTCAGGCAGTGCTG
The DNA here is from genome assembly GCF_000695815.1 of Acanthisitta chloris. Lineage (NCBI taxonomy): Eukaryota > Metazoa > Chordata > Aves > Passeriformes > Acanthisittidae > Acanthisitta > Acanthisitta chloris. Next base: position 6,168 of record NW_008668554.1, read on the forward strand.
TCATCCCACATCATGGGGAATGTTTCACCATGACTTCTTGGTGGTGTTGTGTCATGTCCAGATCACTCTCTGGTGCTGTTGCTGCAGCACAAGGGAGGTTAGAGACTTAATACTCTGCCAACCACAGGACAGGCAAACTCCAGGGCTGGGGGGGTGAAGTGTGGTGTCTCACATTCATCTGCTCACCCCAGAGGCCATACCAGAGTTGTTTCTCAAGACCCCCAAGGATCATCAAGTCCAACTCTTGGCCCTGCACAGGACACCCCAAGAATCACACCATGTGCCTGAGAGTGTTGTCCAAACACTCCTTGTCATGCCAGAAGTGAAGGATCATGCCTGCAGCCCGTGGGGTGATGGACAACCTCATTGAGCTCGGAGAGGTGAGGAGTTCTTAGTGAGTTTGGTGGGTCTGGACCTTGGTTTAGTTTCAATATCCCATCAGTGATTCCCTCTGCATATCTTGG
>NW_008668554.1:6659-12327 GCF_000695815.1 Acanthisitta chloris
CCTGAATCAGTATCTTTGAAGGGCTTTGAAATCCCAAGGGATCAATGCCTTGAGAGTGTGGCTGATCCTCATGTGAGCTCAGTGCAGAATTCCAGTGAGAGAACAACTTCCCTTGGCTTGGAGCAGCAACTCCATGAAACTCCACACTACTATCATGATCTCCAGGGCTTTTTTCCCCTTAACTTAATGCTAATGGATTAATTGTTTCATGGAAAGGTTTCTCCTGCTCCTGCTCTACCCTGTGTGACATTTACAGTACTCTTAGTTCCACTAGCAAAGTCATTTGAGAGAGTTTATTATCCTTTGGAGACTTCAGTTCCTGCTGGTTAACTACCACGTGACTGGGCCCTGGAAAAGAAAATCCCTTAAAATTGTAAAAGGGGCTAAAAATGGTGAGGAATTGGTTGTTTCTGAGGAGTCAAATAATTTCATGTGCTTTAAGATCTGCAACATTAGAAAATACCGTTTATCGTTTCCTCTCTCTCTTCAGAGCCACCAGAAGCTGCAGGAGCTTTTGGTGGAGTTGAGGTGTGTCTTGCTTGAAACCATAATTTGTTTGCATCTGTTACAGCTTCTTTATTTCAGGGGAACAGAGAAACAACATTTAATCACCTTCTGAATCACTGAGGGAAGGAACCACTCCATGATCTGAGTGTATCACACCAGATCACACTCCAGAGGCAAGAGAATGGCAAAGGTTGAAATTCCTGGGACTTTCTGGGTGCTGTCAGTGCACTCCCAAGGGATTGAGCCTGCTTGGGTCCCTCAGTCCTGCACACACTCTGCTCTGATCCCCCAGGATGTCAGCAGTGGGATGGGGGATGGAAAACAGCAGGGTTTGCTGAGCCACATGGGTGGGAATATCTTTGTCTTGGCATGAAGGCTTTGTTCACTCCCAGGTTGAAGTAGGATGTGAGTCTGGGAAAGGAGGTGAAGGGGAAGGGCAGAAATTCCACGTGTGGGAAGAGATGGAGAGGTGGAACTGACCTCCCAGGCAGCCAGGAAGGGTCCTTGATCTCTCCAGGATCCCACAATTCCCCCAGGACTCTGCATCTTCTCAGGATTCCACATCCCCCCAGGATCCTGCATTCCCCCAGAACCTCACATCCCCTAGGATTCTATGTCCCCCAGGGACCCTGCATTTCCCCAGGATCCCATGTCCTTCCATGACCCCACATCTCTCCAGTATCCCACAGTCCCCCCAGGACCAGTTGCTCAGGTTCTGAGCTTCCAACTTGGGCTGAAAGTCAACTGCTCACAGCAGCATTGGCTTTGCTCTGGCTTGGGCTGATCTTGGCACTGCCTAGGATGGAATGGGCAGCAAAACTCATCCCTGCTTCAACCTCCAGCTCCATTGCCAGTGTTGTGCCTCCAGCTGATTTCATGGCTCTGAATCCCCTTTTGGCTGTTCTGTGCCCATCGCTCCGAGGCCAAAGGAAGAGCCAGGCAGTGTCTAGGCGCAGAACCTCAGAGCAGGAGGCTCCAACACCTGACCAGACCTGCCATTACCTTTGATCTTTGGCAGCTCACTGAGCACTCTGCTCCTCAGTTTCCCAACCTGAAGCACAGGATGATCCCAATTAGCCCAGCTGGAGTACTGAGTGCTGAGCAATTAGCTGAGAGCTTCACACCAGAGGACGAGGAAGGCTCTGTACCTCCTCATCCAAAGTGATGTCACCTCCATCCTCTCATCATCCTCCCACAGGGGCATGTAGAGCCCCAAAAAATGTCATGTATCGAAGGAACATTAAAGCCCAAGTGTGCAGAGGCCTCAGCCCAGCTCTGGCCTCACTGATTGCCTTGTTTTCCTGCTTGAACGAGCCTCAAACCTTCCAATAAACACCAGAGTAATTATCATAAAACTCTGCAAAATGCTCTCATTAAACCACACGGATTTTGTTTTCAAGTGCCTCTTTCTGGGACATCAAATTCATTTAGATCATTCTCCAAAGCCACAAATGCTGAGTGGCTGCAGTAATGTGTGTGGTGGGAGGTGAGAGCAGGGGGGGAATTAACTCGACTGGGGAGGCTCTTCGGAGTGCTGGGCTGGGTTATGGCAGGGGCTGGGCTGGGATACCTCAGCTGCTCACTGTATTTCTTCCCTCTACTCAGCTCCTGTGAGGCCCCACCTGGAGTGCTGCACACAGCTCTGGTGTCCCCAACAGACAGAAGGACATGGAACTGTTGGAGCAAGTCCAGAGGAGGCCACAAAGCTGATAACAGGATTGGAGCATCTTCCCTATGAAGAGAGTTGGGACTGTTCAGGCTGGAGAAGAGAATGTTGTGTGGAGACCTCAGAGCACCTGCAGGATCTGAAGGGGCTCCAGGGAAGCTGCAGAGGGACTCTGTGTTAGGAGCTGCAGGGACAGGACAAGGGGTAATGGGTTTAAATCAAAAGAGGGAAATTTGGGTTAGATATCAGGAAGATGTTTTCCCTGTGAGGGTGGTGAGACACTGGCACAGGTTGCCCAGGGAGGCTGTGGCTGCCCCAGCCCTGGCAGTGTTCACAGCCAGGTTGGATGAGCCTTGAGCAACCTGCTCTGGTGGGAGGTGTCCCTGCCCGGGGCAGGGGTTGGGACTGGGTGAGCTCTAAGCTCCATTCCAACCCCTTCACATACTATGCAACCATGAAACTATGAAAAATCCTATCAGCAGCAGAGCCATAGGGTAAATCCCTATGGTTGGGTTCCCCAGGGCAGCTGTGGCTGCTCCATCCCTGGGGGTGTTCCAGGCCAGGTCAGATGAGGCTTGGAGCAATTTAGGCTGGTGGAAGGTGTCCCTGCCCATGGCATGAGTGGAATGAGATGAGCTTTAAGGTCCTTCCAGTCCAACCTATTCTGGGATTCTATGATGATTCTATGCTGATCCCATTCCCCTTCACCTTGACCAATGTGGATTAACACCATTAAGGGTTCATCCAAGCACTTATGGTGCTGAGCCAGGTCTCAGCTCAGTGTCTGTGAGGTTGGTAAATGTGATGCTGGAGAAAATAATTGTGATTATTAAGTAAAAACCTAAAATCAGAGTTTCCAAAAGGGTCTGGGATCAGCTGGACCTGCTCAGGGTCTGTAACACTTGCAGTTCATAGCAATAACCTCAAAGGCTCAAATCTTCCTGTGAGACTATAGTAAACTTCCAGACGAGCCAGGATTTGTTCAAAAGCTTTTCATCTCCCCAAAATAAGCAGGAATTTGTCCCTCTGGGGGAGTTCCTGGTACCAGAGCCCCTCGAAGCCCTCTGCCATGTGCATACTGCTGTGCTTGTGCCTGTGGCAGCTTTGCTTCTGCGAGGGGAAAGAGCCTAAAATTGGCTCTTAGTTACTCAGAATATAAATAGAAGGCAAGTTTCTTATCATCTGTTTCATTGGAAAGAGATTTAAAAATACTTGGGAGAGGAAGTGCTCTGCTGGAGATCCAGAGCCTCTCTGGATCCAAAGGATCCTTGTGGATACAAGGCCTGGCTTCCAGCAGGGATCAACCCTGCCCTGGGAGGGAAGAGTTCAGTTCCTGGCGGGTTTATCAGTGTGACAATTTGTCCAAGTTATGCCAAAAACACACAAAAAAGACACTTCAGGCAATGAGAGAATCTTCTCCTCATGGGTGGGAAGGTTGAACCACATGGGAGTGTGGCTGCAGTGAAACACAAGCCCCCAGCCCACGTTTCCCTTGGGTAGGGACAAGCCTCCAGCAGGATGAGCATCAGGCCCTCCCAGTCGATCCAGGGAAGGAGTGTAATGGCTTTTTCTGGAGTGAGTAACCCTGGCAGCACATGCTGCTGTTGGGTGACTGGGGAGGATGCTCTGGGTGCTGTACCACTGCCATTCAGTAATGGCTCTATTAAACAGGAGAGTGGAGAGGCTCTTTGGAATGTCCAGAGCACTCAGAGGGTGACAAAAATAGCCCATCCAGCAGGGATTGGCTGGGAGGGAGAGCCTGTCACCAGCCTTACTGTAATCCCAGGCACTTCCAAGAAGTTGGGCTGTGAGGGAGTTGGACTCTGCTCTGGTTCATTACAGGAATGAGTTGTGCTCTGCACAGATGTAACTTCCAGCACCCAATCCCTGTCTTACCAGCTGGGAATTGCACTCACTCCCAGCCTTCCCAGAAGCAGAAAATCAGGCTATGGACTGACCATCTGACATCTCCTCATTGCTGCTTAGGACTTTTGTCCTTCTTCTCCTTCTCCCCCTCCTCTTGTCATTCCCCAGCCCTGCTCCCTCTGATCCCTGCCTGGCCCAGGGCTGGTTCCTACAGGAGTAGGATGTTCCTTGGCCAATAGCCCATGCTCCAAAGGGTCCCAGCACAGCTGTGTCCCCGGTGTGAGGGTGCAAACACATCCCCAGGAGCAGAGGGTCACAGAACATTGACCAAAAAAGCTTCCATTTGGAATTTGTGCTTGTTGGGTGTGAGAAGATGGTGATGGATAGGAAAGGGAAGAGTATCCTGATGGTGGGAAGCAACTTGGCCAGATTCCTTGGGGCCGTGTTAAAATAATATCAGCAAGGATAAATATCAACATGTTGTGGCTGCTCCATCCCTGGGAGTGTCCCAGGCCGGGCTGGATGGGACTTGGAGCAACCTGGGCTAGTGGCAGATGTCCCTGCCCATGGCAGGAGGTGGGACTAAATGAGCTTGCAGGTCCTTCTAACCCAAACCATTCCAGGATTTGATGATTCTAAATAGGCACACAGGAGTCTGGAAGATGTTGAGAATAAAATTAATCAAGTTACTGCATGGCCTGGAATAAAAGAAAAAAACATTTAGTCCTAGTTCACTGTCTAAAGCCAAGAACTTGGCTAATAAATGGAAGGAGCTGGAATCACTCCCTGATGAGCATAAACTTGACCTGCTTGGATTTATTAAGGAATCTGGGGGGGAAAGTCACCTGACTGGAACAGAAAAATTCATAGTAATATTGTATTTAAGAAGAACTGAGTTGCAGAAGAGGAGGGGAAGCAGCCTGACAAATCCAGCTCAAATGGTGTGGAGCACTAGGCTGCAGGTAGGAAGGAGGAGTCTCAGGATGCTTGGGATGCTCCAGGCTGTGGGGGATGTTCAGGACTGCTCAGGGATGCTCAGAGGATGCTCGGGACCACGGGGAGGATGCTCAGAGGATGCTCAGGGCCATGGGAGGATGCTGAAGGGTGCTCAGGATGTTTCAGGCAGTGGGGAATGCTCAGGGCTGCTCGGAGGATGTTCGGGAGCATGGGAAGGATGCTAAAGGATGCCTGGGATGCTCCAGGCTGTGGGGGGTGCTTAGGAATGCTCAGAGGATGCTCAGCGCCATGGGGAGGATGCTCAAGGAGTCTTGGGATGCTCCACGCTGCGGGGGATGCTCAGGGATGGTCAGAGGGTGCTCGGGACCATGGGGAGGATGATCAGGGATGCTCACAGGATGCTCGGGACCATGGGGAGGATGATCAGGGATGCTCAGGGATGCTCAGAGGATGCTCGGACCCATGGGGAGGATGCTGGGGAGGATGCTCAGAGGATGCTCAGAGGATGCTCGGGGGCACGGGGAGGATGCTCAGGGATGCTTAGGGATGCTCAGAGGATGCTCGGGACCTGCTTGGGATGCTCAGGGATGCTCAGGGATGCTCAGAGGATGCTCGGACCCATGGGGAGGATGCTCAGGGGTGCTTGGGATGCTCAGGGATGCTCAGAGGATG
>NW_008668555.1:0-9771 GCF_000695815.1 Acanthisitta chloris
CACGTGGAGGACAAGGATCGTGTCACCTCTGGCAGGTGCTGGAGCCGGACCTTGCCCGCACTAGCAGCCGAGACGGCATCTCCCGGGGTTCCATCTGCGTTGATTAGGCTCGTCCACGCATAGTCTTTACTGTGATGACTTGAGGCTTGTTAGCTTGTGCTTAGTGTGTAGTTAGCGCCTTTAAACTGCCGCGAAGAGCATCAGTCTTAAAAGTACTGATCGATCCGTTCAGGAGGGAGAAGAGGCTCACGCTACCGTGCTCCCCGTGGTGCAGTTGCAGTCGTGCACTCTTACGCTCCCACCAAACTCTGAAACCTGAGATTTATGTGTATCTGCTTTAGAAGTCTTGCTGCCATCCTACTTGAAGCTAAAGAAGAGATTAAAAGTTGTTCGGAGCTCTTAAAGCTTGCTTTAGAGGAGTGCACCAAGCATGCATACAGCACACAGTATAATACAGCGACCCCATTGCTCCAACCCACTCCTTTCTTCTGGAGTCTAGTTGTTTTTCCCAGGAGAATTCAGGATGTACATGTGACATAGAATATGATGTTTCTCTTGTATTGGGTATTGATTGTAACTCAAAACTTCAGAGGTAGTACAAAGACTTGGGAAAACAGCCTGTTTGGTTTGCAGCAGTTGCATTGTTCTCATTGTTCTTTACTAGTTGCTCTTGCCCACCCAGCTGGCTGACCAACAGGTAATCTGACTTCAAGACCTAACAGACATCTTATTTACCCCAATAAACTGACTGCAGAGGCTTCCCAGAAAGAGGGAATATAATTACTTAATTATTGCTTAACTGTTCAATTATTTAACAAAATAATTCGTATATACTTTTTGCAAGTAAATAACTTGAATCAGCTAAATATTAGACTGTTAATAAGTACACTTGGGGCTGACACTTGTGTGGTAACAGCTGTTAGTTCAGACACTCACCTAGCAGAAACTTCTGCTGACTGAAACTCTCCATGAGAGGCTGATGCATGCTCTAAGTCAGTGTGCAGTAATGACAGTAGCTTGCTGATGGGTATTGAGCAGTAAGGCTATTAATACCTGAAGGTCGTCAAAAACCTGTTGGAAGAGGAGGAGAAGAAAGGTCAGGGAATGAAATATTGAAGTTAGAACTCTGCACCCTGAGGTGCTCTGTGAGTGAAGCCTTTGAGTGGCTCTAGTGGTTGTTCCTAGGGTTGGATGTGGCTGCATTCTGCAGAGTGGGTGAGCATCTCCAGTGCCACAGGACAGAGTCCTCACTGGGTTGACTTGTGGTCATTCCCAATCTGTGTCAGACTTCTCTACACTGAATTGTTGGAAATACTCAGAGGTTAATCTGTTCCTACCAAAGGCCGCATGCATGGTGCCCCATATGAAACCTCAAACCCAAAACTGCTGCTTGGTTGCTGGTTCTGGTGTCCTTATACATGCACTGGAGCTGGTGTTTTGCTGCTGGCAAACAGGACCTTTGGCTTGTATTCAGTCCCTTCATCAGCAGGGATTAGTGTGCATTGCATCCAGGAGGAAATTAACCCCCAAAGCCTTTCCAGAGTGAATGCTGGAGTGCTGTTCTATTTGAGCCAGCAAATTGCTGCTATGACTCTAAATCTAATAATTGGCTGCAGTATAGCTTTTGGTGGCAGTTTGACTCTGCTTTGCTGACTGGTTGTGGTCTTTGCCTCCTTTGAACACTGCTGTTTTTCGAGGTGGTTGTCCTTGTGATTTGGGGGGGAACAAGGCTTGTTCTGGGGTGTTTGCATGCTTGGCTTGTGTTGAGATCAAGAGGACAGGCTAAGTACTTTTTAGCCTTACTGACTGGACCATTAAATTGGATCAGTGAGTGCTGTAAAATAGCTACTGAGCAAATAAACAACAGTGTTACTGCTCAGCAGCCTTGATTATATGACACTGTCACACACAGACCCTTGGGAATGCAGTGCCTTGGTTGCTCTGCAGGCACAGGTAATGGCTATGTTCTAATTTGTATTTGGATACCACTCTGCTTTCCCTGTCTGTTTCCAGCGTGGAAATAGGAGAGAGTGTACGTGGGGAGGATGTCTACATTGTGCAGAGTGGCTGTGGTGAAATCAATGACAATCTGATGGAGCTCCTGATCATGATAAATGCCTGTAAGATTGCCTCAGCCAGCAGAGTCACAGCTGTCATCCCCTGCTTCCCCTATGCTCGCCAGGACAAAAAGGACAAGGTAAGGGACATGGTGAAGGATTCTGTGGGCAGGTTGAATGCACTCTGACTGCTGGATGGAATTTAGATGAAGCTGGATATGTAGAGGAGGTGATAAAAGCTCTTTTACTTTCTTTAAACTTCAGGGCATTGGACTGCAAATTGGTCTTTTCATAAAGATCTAATTCTTCTAGAAAATATACTGAGCTGTAATCACCAGTTGATGAAAAGATGCAATGTTAATGAGTGCTCCTTTTAGTAACTGCTTGTGAATCATTGCCTGGAAGCAGAAGGCTGACATCTTGATGAAGGAGTTGAACTTGTCTTAAATACTGGGTTTTTTCTGTTCTAGAGTCGAGCTCCAATCTCTGCCAAGCTGGTTGCAAACATGCTCTCTGTGGCAGGTGCTGATCATATAATCACCATGGACCTGCATGCATCTCAGATTCAGGTAGGAGCTAAAGTCAGGGAAGTACTTACTAGCTCCAGTCTGAGCCTCTTGACTGCCTTGCAAGCTTTCCAGCCATCTGCTTTTTTTAGACACAGCAGTGATCAGCACTTAGGGATTTGGGACTGGAAGGGGCCTGTAGCATCAGTCAGAAGAGAATGGGGAGGTGGGTAACAGGTTCATCTGTAAATGAAATTATAGTTCTTGATCAGACTAAGCATATTGAGTCTTGTGTAAATGAGCATTGGGCTAGTAAATGATCAGCTTTGTTGCCACAGTGTGACACTGTGTGTAATTAACTCGACCTTGGTGGAATTTGAGATGGAGAATGGCTTTATCAAGAGTGTCCTTAAATATTGAGTAGAGCTCTCTGATATTTACTGCATTGTCACAGAGAAGTGAGCAGTTAGCTGTGCCCCCAGTGTACTGGCACAGCCGCTGTGAGGGTTAAGTTGAGCAGGACAGCAAACTGATAGCTTGCTGCTGCCAAGATGGGCAATCCCTCTTCTATCCATATAGGTTGGCTTTGGGTCTCTCCCAAGCTGCTGCTGAATTGAAAATCATTCATAGGCTTTGTTAGCTTATGACGTGAAAAGTCTCACAGAGCAATTTAAGTATTGACCAGAGCTGTCTAGGGATCTGGCAAGGGCATTTTCCAGGGAGAGGAGGGGCTGCAAGCTCGATTTAGTCTTACTACTTTCCATGCTGAACAAATGCTCTGAGACCAAGAAAACAACTTGAGAAGGTTGTGACAGAGGGAAGGATGTCTGTTACATTGCTGCAAACACTGAAGTCAGAAGGGTAAGATACCTACTGCCTGGTGAAGCCTGTGTGCTGGCTGTCATCATAACAGTTGACAGTGCAGCCATTCACGTTTCAGCCAAGATTTTCCCAGAAATACTTTGTTTCTGGTGAGAAAAATCTGTGGGAGCACAGGTTTTTTTTCAGAAAGGTCATGAAATAACAGAGCCCAGAGGAGTACACCTCTTGCTTAAGAGCTTGGAGTTGTTGTGTGCAGTAGGGTTGACCTTTCATCCACAGTAGTGGTGGAGATTTAACAGAATAATTTGTGTATCTTACACTTCCAGCATCTGCCTGGTTTCAGCTTGGTTCCCATAGCTGCCGTGTTGCTGAGCAGGGAAGGAATGATGGTAGGAGGGATCTGTTACCTCTGTACCTTGAAGTGGTCCTCAGGAGTAGCTGCTCCCCACTCCCCTGTTTATTCCAGGATTAACTTCTGCCTTGTAGAGACCTTTTAGGTTTACCTGAAGGAGTCTGCAGGGTCACTGAAGTTGTGGAACCAGCTGCAGTAAAGACAGATGCTGCTCAAGCCTATGTTGTAGATGGGAGCAGTTTAGGTAATGTGCTTTAGAGTGTGTCTGTGTAAACAGACAGAGAGGTGCCCTGACAGTGAGTGCAGTTGATGCTGCTTTCTTGCAGCCCCTTAGGGTAGAACTGGTTCCATGTTGTGGAGGTGTTAAATGTAAAGTGTTATTTTTTCTGCTAAATTATTTCTGGCTCTGAAGACTTCTTACATTACTATTTTGTGCATCCCAGAGACTACTGCCCTTACATTAAGGGAAGCAGAAAGGAAAGCTGAAAGCTGTGGAAAGGTGATGACTGCATGCCTGATCACCTAGAATGCTTCTTACAGCTGTTTCTGGAGTGTGACCTTCAGCTACATCTGTTTCTCTTGTCTTCTTTTCAGGGTTTTTTTGATATCCCTGTTGATAATTTATATGCTGAGCCTGCTGTATTGAAGTGGATCAAAGAGAATATTGCGGAGTGGAAGAACTGCACCATTGTCTCACCAGATGCTGGTGGAGCCAAGAGGTAAGCTGTCAGACTGGTAGCTTGAGGTGGTGCTTCTATGTCTACTTGAATTCCTAAGAGTGCTTGTGACCTTATTTCTGAGACATGTTCCCTCTGCCAGCCTGTCTTCTCTAAGGCTGTGACACCTAGTGAACAGTGGTCAGATGTTCTTTCTAGGAAAGGTTTATAAGGTTTCTTGGGCTACATGGAGGTTTGAATAGCTTCTAGAATCACAGCTGCATAGGTGGGAATTGTGCAATTACTACATCCCTTGGACTAAATCAGTTTTTTAGAGGACAGTTATGCAGGCTGAAGGAAGAAATAGTGAATATATGCTGTATATATCCTATACCAAGACAAGGTTACTGCTGCTGGTTAATGATACATTTTTCTCCAGGCAGTTTTCTTTCTTAGTTCTTTGCAAAATTAAGCTTAGTCTATTGAGGCATTTTCTCACTGTACTACCCTGGATTTGAAAATCTAGCTGTGACTTAAGCCTGCTGCCACTCCCTCCTCTTCCCTGAGAGCAAGGAAGATGGATGGTTACTTTCCAAAAAGCAGCAGCATATGTTATAGCACATTTCTATTTTGATAGTCTGACAAGCTCCCATCTTTGTGCGGACAAACATACCAGTTTGGGCAGTTCAGAATATTCTCGGGTGCTTTGTAGGAGAAAGTAGGCTGTTCCTTGATGCTTCTGTCTAAAGGCTACATGTAAACAGCAAAGGGACACAGATGTAGTTGTTAATCCAGGACAATCACACCGAAGTGTTGGTGTGTGCTGATCTGATTCACATGCTTCAGAATGTTTTGAGTGATGTTACAAACAGCCAAGAGACACTAACACTGTAGGTCACAGTGTCTTCCATGGCTTTGTTGTGCTCCATGTGTTGGACAAGATCTTTTTGTATATTCAGCTATTTCTGTAGCTTGTTGCATAATGTGGCATATGAAGTGCCAAGTCAGATACAATCTGACTCCTGAAAAAAACCTTTTCAAAAGCCACTTAAACTGAAGGGTATCAATCTTGGCTGGTGTGCAGTATGTTATGGATATATCCAAAGCCAAATACTTGAGTAGACAGTTTAGCTTAACAACCTTCTGTAGTACTCCCAGGGTGATAAGGCTGATCTGGTAAGGCTAGAAGTCTGCTTATCCTAAGTGTATAATTTTTTGGGGGCCATGTATATTTTGTTCCTTCCACTCTTAATGCTTTTAACCTCTTCACTGTTCATCGGTATCAATATATAAGGTTTAGGTCCCTCTAATAAGATTGTTCTGTGGTCACTTTAATGGGAATAAATGACTTGCATTTCCTGGGTGTGTACTCCTGCCACTGCTGTGTGCCAGTGCTTGTGTGCGTGATGGCTGAATGTTTACAAGAGTGCAAGTAGATCCCTGTTGTAACAACTTTGGCCTTTCCAGTGTTGTGTTACAAAGGTGACAACTTCCTAAGTGTTCACATCATTTCAAGTTCGCTGAACTTGCTGGTTAATTTTGTTTTCAGCCCAAATGCAAATTCGTTTACAGTGGTCATGATGAAAGACTTATATCTTAATTTAGTTGCTGTCATCAGGAGAGATCAGATCAGAGACTGCGGTTTAGCTGCTTGAAGGGAAGCTAAGGTGGCAGAGTCTTTTATTAATTGCTTGTGCACGGGAACAGATGTGGTGACAGCTTTTCTTGCTGTAGTGGCAGTTTGTGCTTCATATGAAAAGAGATTTGATTGAAGCTGTTGTGTGGAGTTGAATGTCTGGGAACTGTTCTCTCTTCAGGGTGACCTCCATCGCAGATCGGTTGAATGTAGACTTTGCCCTCATTCACAAGGAGCGCAAGAAAGCCAATGAAGTGGATCGCATGGTGCTCGTGGGGGATGTGAAGGACAGAGTGGCCATCCTGGTGGATGACATGGCAGACACGTGTGGGACCATCTGCCATGCTGCAGACAAGTGAGTAGGGCTGGCTGCTTTTTCCTGGCCCATTGTTAGTGAACAGTGTGAGTTAATCAGATTTGCATGTCAAGTTTCACAAAGTCACATACAGCTTCTTGATTATCTCATGTCATAAAAAACCAAGTAAAAAGCCTAGTTAAAGTTTTCACAATGGGAATAGGTAGAAGGCCACAGTGTCTTTTTTTAACTTGAAGACCATCACTCATGTAGACAGGAGGCGAGTCCATAACTGACCATGCCAGTTAGAAACAAGTGCTGAAGGTCCTACATCTGAATTTCTCTTAAAAGCCTTCTACACTAGAAACACACCAGCATATGCAACACTCAGTATTAAATATCTGCTACCTTGTGTTGACAAAAATCACAGAAGGTGATTTGTATGATCTGGTCCAGATGCTCCAGAACCAAGAACAGTGGTTTTTGTTCCATGTGTGCTTTGTCTAGGGGGGACTTCATGGTACCTGTTAAACTGTTTTCTTCCCTCAAGTCAATAGTGGGCTGGAGAGGGAAATCATAGGGTTCAACATAAGCATATTGTATTGTCCTTTTGTGCTTACCATGTGCCCTGCACTAATGTCAGCTTAATACTTGCTGAGAATTACTCATCTTTCTCCTTTACTCCCTCCTCAAAGGCTTGTGTCAGCTGGAGCCACCAAAGTTTATGCCATCTTAACTCATGGGATCTTCTCTGGGCCAGCAATTTCTCGGATCAACAATGCCTGTTTTGAGGCAGTTGTAGTCACAAACACAATACCCCAGGAGGACAAGATGAAGCAGTGCCCTAAAATCCAGGTGAGCATTTACTTTCTCTTCTGTCATTCCTGGGGGGTGGTAGCACTGGTCTGTTCTGTTGGGGTTGAAAACCCAAAAATAGTGTAGTGCTCCCAGCAGTTTCGTTGGTACTGTGATGAGTGTTGACTAGTTCTCTTGTCTGTTACCCCCCAACAATAGGAACACGTTACTCTGATAAAATGCAGCTTCTAATCCAGCTTGTGTCAAACAGTTCAGTAAATTCTTTCAGGGCTTGTTTTAGCTGGATCAGATCTCTGATTTAATGGGGCCGTGATGTAAGCAAGTAGCTGTATGTGTGCCCTTTGGAGGAGTGATGTGCTGATGAGCAATACTGGAGCAGAAGCAGAGAGGAACTTCTGACGTTTGTGCTGACAGCTTTGTTGTGTATCTATCATTTAATGCCCAGCCTTTAAAACAGAGTTGTTTGTGAAGCAAAGTAAGCCTAGGGAAGGGGAATGCTTCCTAACAGCAGTGCAGGTAAGCTGGAAGAGGGAGTGCACTCTTGCCCCATGTACATGTCTTGCTGGTTTGACGAAGAGCAGTTGACATACTTCACAGTACAGTGCTTAGATCCTTGTCAAATAAATACTTTGCCATCCCTATGAAAGCTAAAAGTTGATCTGTTGATGCTCACTCTCTTGGGTTTTCTGTATAGGAAACTTGTTTCCCAAGTTGATACTTAATTCCCTGGAAGAAAAAATTGGCTGGACAACTTGAGCTGAGCAAAACTTGAGGCTTTCCTGCATTGATGGGAAGTTGCAGCTTTAGCTGAGCATTCAGGTGTAATAGGTTCATCAGAAGCCTCAGGTCCTGAATCACAGAATGGGTCAGGTTGAAAGGGACCACAGTGGGTCAGTCATCTGGTCCCACCACACTGCTCAAGCAGGGCCATCCTAGAGCATATGGCACAGGATTGTGTCCAGATGGTTCTGGAATATCTCCAGCAAGGGAGAATCCACAACCTCTCTGGGCAGTCTGTTCAGTGCTCAGTCACTGCAGAGGAAAAGTTATTCCTCATGCTCATGTGGAACTTCTGAACATCAGTCTCTGCCCATTGCCTCTTGTGCTATTGCTCAGCACCATGGAACAGAGTCTGGCTCCAGCCTCTGACACCTCCCTACAGATGCAGACATTGAGTTCCTTCTCAGTCATCTCTTCTCAAGACTAAACAGCCCAAACTCCTTCAGGCTTTCCTTATCTTTGTCATCCTCCACTGGACCTGCTTCAGGAGCTCCATGTCAATCTTGTCCTGAGGAGCCGAGACCTGGACACAGCACTCCAGATGTGCCTTATCCAGGCTGAGTTGAGGGACAGGATCACTTCCCTGACCTGCTGGCAATGCTCTTCCTAATGCATCCCAGGATACCACGGACCTTCTTGGCCCCCAAGGCACACTGCTGGTTCATGGACAGCTTGTTCTCCACCATGACCCCCAGGTCCTTCAAGCTGCATTCCAGCAAGTCACCCCCAGCATGTACTGGTGCCTGGGGTTATTCCTGCTTGAGTTCAGGACCCTGCACTTGCCTTTGTTGAACTTCAGATGTTTCTTCCCTCCCCATCTCTCCAGCCTATCAAGGTTCTTCTGCAGGACTGCACAGCCCTCTGAGGTATCAGCCACTCCTCCCAGCTCTGTGTTGTCAGTGAACTTGCTGAGGAGGCATCTGCGCCTTGTCCAAGTCATTGATGAACCTTGGGGGACACCACTAGTGACAGGCCTCCAGCTAGACCCTGTGCCACTGATCACAACCCTCTGGGATCTGCTGTTCAGCCAGTTCTCAATCCACCTCACTGTCCACTCATCCAACCCACACTTCCTGAGTTTGCCCAGGAGGATGTTGTGAGACCATGTCAAAAGCCTTGCTGAAAACAAGGCAGACAATATCTAGTGCTCTCCCTTCATTCATCCAGTCAATTTTTCATTGTTGAAGGCAATCAGGTTGGTCAGGTATGGTTTACCTTTAGTGAACTAATGCTGACTACTCCTGATCACCTTCTTGTCCCCCATGTGCGCAGAGATGGCCTCCAGAATGAGATGCTCCATGACCTTTTCAGGGACTGAGGTGAGGCTGACTGGCCAGTAGTTCCCTGGATCCTCCTCCTCGCCTTTTTTGAAGATGGTGACGCTTTCTTCCAGTTCTCAGGCACCTCTCCTGATGGCCATGACCTTTCAAAGCTGAATTTGAGTGGCCTGGCCGTGAAGTCCACCAGCTCGCTCCACACTTGTGGATACATCCCATCAGGGTCCATGGACTTGAGGATGTTGGGTTTGCCTAAGTGTTCCCTAACGCAGTCCTCCTTGACTAAGGGAAAGTCTTCCTTCCAACATTCCTTTAGTGTGGTCTCCTGGGTCAGGGATCCCTGAGGGCTGGTCTTGTCAGTATAAACCAATGCAAAGAAGGTGTTCAGTAACTGCCTTCTCTGCATCCTCTGTCACCAGGGTCCTCCCTCCAGTTAGGAATGGGCCCACATTATCCTTAATTTTCTTTTTATTATTGATGTATTTGAAAAAGCCCTTGTTGTCCTTGATGCCCTTAATTCCAGATGGGCCTTGGCTTCATGGCACAAATATCTAGGACAGAGGTGTTTGGGAAA
>NW_008668555.1:9797-13854 GCF_000695815.1 Acanthisitta chloris
GTAAGTGTAGCAGGTTCCCCACTGCTGGGCTTCTGGTGCAAGGGAAGCTGAACTGGTTTGAAGCAGCAGTCACTTATAAGCTGATTTTGGAAATATGTTATAAGCTGATTGCAAACTGCTCTTGGGCTGCATTTTTTCAGCATTAATTTCTGGATGACATTCCTGCAACATCTAAAACATGCCTGTTGTTTCAACTTCTTTACAAGCTCCACATTACAGTTGGTGTAGGCAAAATGTTAAACTGCTAATAGTGTCTAGTACAATAACTGGTAATAGCTGTAGCCCACTATGGCAGTAGAGTGGTTTTCCAGGCTCTCATCTAACACACCAGACACTGACATCTGATGTTTGATGTTGAGGAATAAAGAACTAAAGGACTTGTATGAGTCGCAGGCTCTGTCTGCTCTGCAGCTTGTTATCTTCCCTTTGGAGCCAAGCTATCCAGAAGAAAGAAAATGTTAAATATGGTGAAAACCATATTTAACTTCCTCAGTGCACCATGAACACAGTTCTGCTTGCTGAGACTACATAGATTGAAATGCTTTAGAGCTTGGATTTGATTGAGGCTTGACTTCCCCTCCTGGTGCCTGTCTGACCCCACGAGGTGGAGCCAGAACAGCACTCAAGAGCTGAGCTATGGTGTAGTAGCTTCATCTCTGGCAGCTGTTGTAAAACCTCTTGGCTCAAGGGAAGTGATCTCAGCTTGATTTAGACTCCCCTAACTTCTCTGCAAGCTACACAAAGTGAGTAAGAGTCCTAGTGTAATCAGAGTGAGCTTAGGGAGTCTCAGCAAAGACTAACACAAAGATCAACAGTGAAATAATATTTATGGTGCTCTATGTAAAATGTCTTCAGGCTTATATGTAATTAAATCCCATTCCTGTGTAGAAGTCATTTGTCTGCAACTGGCACATTATAAATGTTAGTGATGAGTTTATTTTCTAGGTTCTCCCTAAATTCCATCCCTTCTTGGAGGCTTGATGTCTTCCCTCAGTGACACTGATGCATCTTTGTTCCCCTGCAGGTGATTGACATCTCAATGATCCTCGCGGAGGCCATCAGGAGGACTCATAATGGGGAATCTGTTTCCTACCTATTCAGCCATGTCCCTTTATAACAACAGATGTCAGCTGCTGCTTGTATGGCTTTTTTTTTTAAAACCAAAAGTTGTTCAGCTTGTTGTAAAGTTCAGTAGAAGACTCTGCTTGTTCCAGTGCAGTTCTCCACAGCTCCTTCTGTTTAAGTCAGGGTTACTGACTCCGGTCCCAACACTGGGAGGCTGGAGGGGGGAAGCTCATCTCTGTAACACTCCCAACTCCACCAGCAACCCTGTGCATGGGGCTCAGCAGTAGTGTTGACTCAATTCTGCAGGTCTGTGGAGAGCAGGACTGACACATGGCTAATTGCCACAATTATTTTGAGGGGGGGAGGGAGAGGGTTTATCTGTGGGCAGGGTTAGATGATCTGGCATGCACACACTAAATTGTTTGGAAAATAGAGCTCCCTAGGACATTTTTGATCTGGATCTACAGCAAGAGCCCAAGAGACTGCTGGCTGTCTGACCACTCTGTACCTGACAGAGCCCTTGGGGAGGCCAGGCTTGACCCTAGTTGATGCCCTGAGACACCTAGGAGGTGATTCTGCTACAGCTTCCTGCCATGACAGGAGATCAGTGTAGCTTGCAAACTTGAATTCCTCTTAATTGTTGATGAAATTAAATGCCCTTTAGTGTGCTGCACAGCAGAGTGAGGGTGAGAGCAGAGTCTGCAGTGCTGCCTTGCTGTGTTAGCTTAGTGGGGAAGGTACATCCCGGACAAGTGTTCTTTTCCCTCTGTCCTAGAGGACTCATGATGGTTGTGCTTTGGTTTCTAGTGCAGGCTAAAACCAGTGTCTCAATTACACAGCTTCCTGTTAGCCTTGCTAGCAACTAGAGGACTGCTGTCATGTACTGCAGCTGCACCATGACCTGCTGTGCAAACCCCTGATCCTTTTTTTTTTTCACCAGTACGCTACTAAGCTGAGCCTCTTTATCCCATAGTAGCACGGTTGTTGCATCTAGCAAGTGCCTGCTCAGACACTGGGGTGATCTAACACACAACAGCTTTGTGTCCAGCTGGCTTAGCCTCTCACTGCTTGCAGTCCTGTTGTCCTGTAAGTTACTGACACAGTCAGTTTGTTTGTCCTGGTCATTGTCCGCCTTTCCTTGAAAATTGCTCCTTGCAAAAGATCCTAAGCCAAGGAGCATTAAGGGTTGCAGGACTACAAAACCTGAAGAAACCCTTGGAGTGGGTCTGATGCTGCTTGGAAGTGCTTATGGCAATGGGTTGAAGAGGCTGGTGATACACAGTACTGGGAAAACAGCAGATCTAACACCAACCTGACAGGCCATGAAGTGCCTGAGAGAAAAATACCAAAACTGGAGCTGGCTGAGGCTCTTAGATGTAATGAGTATCATCTGAAACTTGAATACTTAGAAAAAGTACCAGACAATCGTAAGGTAAACTGCTGAGTCTCTTTTGAACTCTTACTGGTTTATAGACCAAGCTGGTTTATTCTGGTTTGGTTTTTTTTTTAATAAACACTCCTATTTGTTTTTGAGCTGGAAAAAGGGAAAAGAAGGAACTCAAAATTACTTGCTAGAGTAACCAGCATGGCTCTGAGAGGCTGGGGGCTGGGGCATGAGTGGAACTAATGAAAGCCTTGATTAAAATCTAGGGAAGTACTTCTTTAGTTGTGCCTTTTACTGAAGACTTCTCTCCCTTCATAGAGCTCCTGTCCTGTGGCAACGTTAACACTTCTATTAGTATAGGGCTTTTCTTTTTGTTTAAGAATTGGTGTTTGTCTGGAAATTGTGCATCCCTTGCTTCTTTGCTTTGCATCCTGCACTGAGCTCTCCTGAGAGTCCCTGATTCTGCCTCCTGTATGGGAGCCCCTGCTGCCACCCTGCTGCTGCCCTGAGCCCCAAGAGCCAGGGCACCAGAGCAGTGCTGGGAGGATTTGCAGGAGCATTTGTGTTTAAACTTAAGACCTGATGAAGGAATTAAACTTTTATTTAAAAACCACAGCCTCTGCCTATAAATGCTTCTAAAAACCTTATGTGACGTGCATCTTCCGTGTTGGGTCACTTGAAAGGCAGGTCATCAGGTAATGTTACTCGGAAGGGACCATGGAAGGTCATTTGGTTTATCTCTGGGAGGTTCAGCTTGGCTTTGCTCACATTGCATAGAAGGAAAAGCTTGGAACCAAGATACTTCTCTTAGTGAGTAGTGGCTTTTTCCTGTATCTGATTTCCTTAATTGTTAGCAGTGGTAGTGCAGTTTCTCTTGTATGGTCAAATTATGTATCTGAGCAGATATGTTCATATTCAGGTGGTGGGAACCTGAACAGTTTAGCAAGTACAAATGAAGAATTTTGAGGTGTGTTGCACAAAGCTAGTGCTCAGAGGCAGCGGAGTCATGTCCTGGCTAGCACTTGTTCTAACTAAACCAGGAGCCTTTCTCTGTGTATTGCAGACTGGGGCAGTATAAATGATGTCAGAAAGATGAGATGAAGGTCTAGAGAAAGGTCTTTGGCCTTACTATGGACTTCCAGGTTAGATTGAACATGACTGGCCTCAGGGAGACATATGCAGAGGATCACGACTGTTACTCATCTGTTCAAGTGTCTTTCAGCTTTGGTCAATAAGTGGAAGAAAATGTGGGGGATTCTTCCTCAATAGCAGGGTGGGTGCTGTGAGCCTTGTCAGTGTGATGTAACAGACTTCACCATCCTTAGTTAAGAAGCAGAACATGAGCTTTACAGCCAAAGATTTATACACAGGTTACCATTGCCATTGGTGTGTATTTACTGTTTTCTTAATTACTTGAATAAAACCTTGGGATGGGAGGGAGGGAGGGCACAGACTTCAAATGCTGCATGACAGCACTGCAGCTCTTAAACAGCACTGCAGCTCTTAAACAGAACGGGAGATAACACTGGGTGTGAGAATTGTCCCAAGGAGGTAACATTCTGTTCTGAAACCTTTGGGTCAGAGGGGTTGGAGACTTTGGACCAAAGT
>NW_008668555.1:13881-15183 GCF_000695815.1 Acanthisitta chloris
TCTTATTACTGAACCCACTTGCAGGCAGGTTGTGGCTGACTAGAAGTGAGTTGTGCTCGGAGAAAGTGTGTCTGCCTTTAACACATGCTTATATTAAATCCGAGCACTTCTCTCCCAGCCCAGGACACCCGTGGATGCAGTACCAGGCAGGTGTGGGAAGGGTGTCCCTCCCTTCACTGAGGTGTAGGCTGGGAGAAAACCAGCCCTTGAGATGTGAATGGCAGAGAGCCAAGTTCCTCCAGAGTCCTCCAAGTCTGAGAATGGCACAGAGATGCTCATCTCTTAGCCCAGATGAGTTCAGCAGCCTTGGCCATGCTGTGCAGTGCTTGTGCTGTCTTGAGCTACCTGCTGCAGTGGAGGTGGTTCTCCAGCCTGTCCTGGAAAGCTGATGGAGTGAGCATGGAGCATGCAGGGTGCTCTGGAGGTGAACTGTGAGTTGTTTTATCAGGCTTTCCTCACAGCTGCTGGATACTATAGAAAGCAAGTCATTGCTTCCCCAGGAGAAAATCCCAACTGAGTTGTTTGCTATGCTTTTGTAGTCAGAGACCTGGAAGATCAGGATAGAGCTACAGCAGCTCCCAGTGCCACAGGCAGAGCTGGAGTGTGGCTGCAGGTGTGAAGATGCTGATACTGGTGCCAGTAGCCATCTCATGCATGTCTGCTGCCTGCTGTTAATGCAGCAGGAGCAGGGAACACATCAATCCCAAGTGCTGTGTCTCAGCCCAGCTAACCTGCCTGAGTAGCTGAAACTAATGCACAGGGTGGGGGTGCCTTAAGCCACTGAAAGTGGGGCTTAGCAGGTGTGCCTTGCAGGTACTTTGGAGCAGGATGAGACACAGCTCAAAATAACTCTCACTGGCAGCTCCCTCGTACCTTACTGGTGTACAGATGACTTCTCACCTCCTGAAGTTGGTGCTTCTGTGATGCAGAGAAAGCAGCAGCTCACCTTGTTGGGCAATGAAAGTGTTGGAGTGCAAGTGTTAACAGAAAGCCTTTCTCTAAACTGCAGCCAAATTCAGGGGAGGAACGGCATAACACACAACAGCCCCAGTATGCTGCTGCCTTTCTGGGCCTCTCTGTTCCTGCCTTGATGGATGTGAGGGGTCGTGGCAGGAGTTTGGGGCTAAAAACGAACAGGAGGAAGCGACCTGGCCCTGTGGAGTGGCTCAGCCTGGCATCAGTGGCTGGATGAGGCTCAGGTGCTGCCTGCCTGCTGTGGTGCCCTGCAGGCAGAGGGGTCAGGGGGCTGGAAAAACGTCTCTGATCTGAGAAAAAAACCTCTTTCCTGTAGAGGAGAGTAAG
>NW_008668555.1:15205-16073 GCF_000695815.1 Acanthisitta chloris
TCGGCGGGGCCTGAGCCCTGGCAGCCTCGTGCTGCCTGAGATGTAAAACCCATCTAAAATGGCTGGCAGGCAGTCTGTGCTATTTCAGGTCAGGGCTGTTTGCGTTTTCCCACTCTCTGTTGATGTCTCACTCCTTTTGTTATAAATTATTGAAAGCAGAAATACCAAAACACACAAGAAGGGAGCTTGGCTGTGCAGTTACAGGAGGCTTTGCTAATTTGTCAGGGGGAAAAGCTCTTGCTGGGCTATAAGCTCCTTTCTTGTTCTTTGTGCGAGATGGGTTTTAACAGCTCCCCAGCAGCAGCCCCACCTCTCTCCCGCTGGTAGCGCACGGGCTTGGCTTTAAAGCTGCTCTGGCCGTGGTTTGTACGAGTGTGGCGGGGCCTGTGAGTGGAGCTCCCCTGCCCCTGCCTGCGTGGCCACCCTGGTGGCTTTGTGCCCAGACAAAGGCTCAAGGCTTGCAAAGTGCTGCAGCATCGAAGAGATGCAACACATTGCATAGGGGATGTGTCTTGGCTGTGTGGGGTGCAGCTCTTGCTGCAGAGGGACTGGGAGGATGGGGATCAGGGTTTTGGGTGCAGTTGGTGCTAATGAGGAACTGGGAGGATAGGGATCAGGGGTTTGGGTGCAGTTGGTGCTAATGAGGGACTGGGAGGATAGGGATCAGGGGTTTGGGTGCAGTTGGTGCTAATGAGGGACTGGGAGGATAGGGATCAGGGGTTTGGGTGCAGTTGGTGCTGGAGAGGGGCTGTGCATAGGGAAGATGTGCATCAGGTTCTTTGGCACTCACTGCCTGCCAGGAACAAAAGCTACAGCCAGACTGTGCAGCATCCACAAAGGAGAAGCGTGTGGAGAACAGGCAGGGAAA
>NW_008668555.1:16228-16576 GCF_000695815.1 Acanthisitta chloris
GGGCTGGGCTCTGCAGGGTGGGTTTGGAGGATGCTTGAGAAGGCAGCTCTGCCTGGGCTTGCAGCTCCTGGCTCTGTGGCATCCTCCAGGCCTGGCCCTGCCACGGCTGCACCACCACATCAAAGCTGCTCTGGAGCAGCCTGGCCTGGGGCTTTGCCTGCAGCCTCTCCCTCCCTCCCCCAGGGACAGGCACTGGAGGCTGTTTGCTATCCAGACTTCCCTGGGGGTAGCAGCCTGGCCTTAAATCTTGGCCTTTGCAGCATGTACCAGCTCTTGGTGTTTCTTGAACTGAGAGCCCATTTCCTGGCTGGAGGGAGAAGGTGCCTCAGGGCTCGTGGCCAGGGGCCA
>NW_008668555.1:16789-17438 GCF_000695815.1 Acanthisitta chloris
TACGCGTGGTGCTCTGTAACAGGTTCCTGCTCACCACAGCACCAGGGTCTCTGCAGAAGGGCTTTGGCAAGCCTCACATGCCGTCAGGATGCTTTTACCTTCCCCTCATTCCCTGCAGCACCTCCAGGACCCTACTGCCAGACTTCCTGCCCCTCCAACCACTCCCCATCCTGGTGGCCCCTGGATTGCTACTGCCCATCCTGCTGGGATCAGACAGGCTGCCTGCACTGACCCTTGGCTTTTTCCCACCAAAGTTGTTTTCCCCACGTGCACCCCTGCCCGTCTGCACTGCTCTGGCTGCTCCTCAGGCCTCCTGCACCCGTAGCCTTGCTGTGACCAAACAAGAACCTGCGAGCACAGTCAGCTCCTTGCCCACCCATGCTGCTTCCTTAATGACTAGGTCTCCCTGGGAAGTGCTGTGGCTGCTGGAGCCGGTGGCCAAGTTTCTGGAGAGGGTCTGGGGTTGGGACAGTGGCTCTGGAGTCACCCAGTCCCATGGGGACTAGTCTGCTGGTCCTCACAGCTGGCACCCAGGGCTGAGCAGCAGGGGTGGCACAGGGCTTGGTGTGATGCTGAGGTGCTGGTGAGTGGAGATGAGTGTTCGTGCTTCGGCAGTGTGTGCACCTGTGTGTGCAGGTGTGAGGTGTGA
>NW_008668556.1:0-13248 GCF_000695815.1 Acanthisitta chloris
GATTTCCCACAAAGGCTGATGTGAAAGAATAGTCATAGAACCACAGAATAGTTTGGGTTGGAAGAGACCTTAAAGATCATCGAGTTCCAATCCCCCTGCCATGGGTAGGACACCTGTGACTAGATCAGGTTGCTCAAATCCCCATCCAACCTGGTCTTAAACACTTCCAGGCGTGGGGCAGCTACTACTTCTGTGATCAACCTGTGCTAGTGCCTCACCACTGAGTAAAGAATTTCTTCCTTATATCTAATCTAAATATCTTCTCTTTTAGTTTAAAAGTTTTCCCTTGTACTGTCACTATCTATCAGTGTAAAAAGTGCCACTCTCCCTCTTTTTTTATAAACTCACTTCAAGTACTGGAAAGTCTCACTGAAGCCTCCCTGGAGCTTTCTCTTTTCCATGCTGCACAACCCCAGCTCTCCTAACCTGTCTTCATAATAGCAGTGCTCCAGCCCCCTGATTATCATCATGACCCTCCTCTGGACCCACTCAAATGGGTCCAGATCTTTATTTCATATTATGCTATATATCTTCTTACCTTTGTATTACACTGTTCTGTTAAACAAAGTGCCCCTGAGGGCTGTTTATCCCTAGATAACAGTCTCTCCTGTTAAGTAGAATTACAGAATCATTTAAGTTGGAAAAGACCTCTAAGGTCATTGAGTCCAACTGTTAACCTAACACTGCCAAGTCCACTACTAAAACATGTCCCTAAGTGTCACATCTACATGTCATTTAAATACCTCCAGGGATGGTGGCTCAACCACTTCCCGGGGCAGCCTGTTACAGGACTTGATGAGCCTGTTAATTAAGAAATTTTTCCCAATATTCATGTATCCAAGTACAACATCCACAGTGTCCAAGTAATTTGCACAATATCCAAGTACTACTCCATCAAAATGTTTCCTTCTTCTGATGTCTTACTGCAATTTGTCATGGAAGTGACAACTAATATATTATATAATAAAGTAAAATATCCCCTGAGCAAGGTACAGGGATGATAAATTATGTTAATATGTTATTCCCATTATATTATCATCAGTCAGATGATGATTTAGTATGATGCATCATCAGAAAAACATAATCTAATAGGGTATTACTCAAAGTGTTCTGCTATCTGGGGCTTACAAGGAGTAAATTCAACTGACTCATAGGACAAAAGGTATCCCCATGCCACAATTCACAAACAGCCTAAATTCAAATATATCAAGATATTGAAAAGTAGTGCAAAAGTCTAGGAAGTGCAGTACTAAGAAATGCCACTATTGTGAAGGTCAGAACAGATTCTCAAGTGTCTGTAAACCAATATTACACTAGTACAAGCACCATATATTAACTTGGCTTTGCCATTAGTACAACTGGAGCTGCCATCATACGCATCAGTCAATGCTTTGTCCTGGTAAGCTGATGATGATGGTGATGTGGAAACTAACTTGATGTTCAGTGCCCTTTAGTCAGACAGTTGGCAGAGATTTAGTTGAATGTGGGTATCTGCAGGAAGGCTCGACTACATTTTTGTGCCAAACTATTCATCATCAAACAGATGGTTATCCTATTATTCAACAATTTGCATGCTGCCACGCTGCAGTGATCTATGGACAATACCAGTATGTTACGAAACCAAATAGAAATATCAGAGAAACTTTCTTTGAATTTTTGAGTCCAAGACATCCCATAGCAATGTTTCTTTGGAAAAAAAAAAAAAAAGGTTTTGTTAATGTTTTTAATCTGCTACTTGCCACTCATGTTTGATGTACCCTGGTCCCATACTCTCTGTGTATTATGCAATCCATTATATTCAGGGCTGTATAGACCATTTTTACTTCTATTTCATCCTGTACCTTTGATCCTCCCTTTTTCTACAAACCTGTTAGTTTCACTGCATTCCTTTGGGATGGGAAATCAAGACTCTGATCAGTAAGCAACATGCAGGAATGTAGCCTGTTAGTTTCACTGTATCCCTTTGGGATGGGAGATCAAGACTGTGATCAGTAAGCAACATGCAGGAATGTTCTAGGTTTCAACAGTGCCGTGCTAGTTTCTTTTCCTGATATTATTTTTAGAATTTCATTCCCTTTTTTTCCTTTTAGTCTGCTTTTGAGCATAGAGTTGATAGTGTGATAGAGCCATCTCTCTGTTATAACCACAAGATCTGTCTTGAAACAGTGATAGCTTATGTCATGTAGCATTTTATGTTAGGAGCAATTTATTCTGTGTGCATCAGTATGACACTGAATTTTGTCAGTGATAGCTTATGTTATGTAGCATTTTATGTTAGGAGCATTTTATTCTATGTGCATCAGTATGACACTGAATTTTGTGATATTGTATCAATTTTCAACTCAGTGTCATAAGATTCTTTGGCTAATTTGTGGGTCAATCATCATTATCTTTACTACCATGAATATCTTTGGATTGCTAGCACAATTTTACGTGTTCATAGTCCAGCCTGTATTATAGATTCTATGTACACTGCCAGCAGGACATGAGCATTGATCTCTGGGGGATGTCACTCTGAAAACTGACCTTTTCTTCCTGACTGTTTGTTTCCTGTCTTTTGACCAGCTACTTATCCATGAATTGACTGAAACTTAAATAACCAGCAAACTCCTTCAGGATAAAATGAGAAGTGACCTCACAAAAATGTGAGCAGAAAATTAAATTCATCGGTTACTAAGATATTCATTCTCTTCTGCACTTCTGGATGCAGCTGGGATGAAAACTAAAGCAGTAATTCTTGCAGAGTAGCTCAGCGTCATAATAATTCTGATCATCATCATCTGTGTGTGGCACTGTAACTCTCAAAAGAGTTTTTATGATGTTTCCAACCTGTTTCTAGAATAAGTTTTGAAGAAGCCTTAGGTAAATAAAATTTCATGTACCCTAGAATAAGTTGTATATTAATTCAATATCTAGGTTCCTACATTCTCTCTAGTCCATCATCCCAAGGAGTGGAACATAAAAATGTATACTGGAGACAGTACCATAGCCTATATGGTGCTAATTCTACATTTAAATCCTTGTCGCTTTGTCCTCGGTTTTCAAGTTTCCATATGTTTCTGAGTTTTTATGGCCACTTCAAATTGCATGGTGTGGAAGGAATTATAGCAGGGGTTCAGGGTGAAAGGCAGCGGAGTATGAATGATCTGGGCATTATGGCAACACAGAGGGAAGTCACTTGATTACTGAAACATGGGAACTGTTTGCTGTGCATGTCAGCTAGATACGAGTGTGGAAATCATTAGCAGTGAAATCATTAATGTCAGATAATAACATGAAGTGTTCGAGCAGTGCATGGTAACTGTTTACTTCTGTTCCAATAATAAACACTCCATGAGGTCCTGGCCAAGTTGGAGGCATAATTTCAGAGACGAGCCTTTGTTGATGCATTTAAGAAACAATAGTGCCTAGTAACATCATTTTTTTCAACTTAAATTACTTGGGTTTAGAGGAATATTTCTGTTTGGTAACTCAGTTCTGCTGGAATAATGGACCATGCAGCAAATTCCTTTGTTACAGAGTTGTGCAACGTAAGGCATCCTCCAAATAAGCATTTCAGAACAAATCCTTTTCACCTTTTTCATTGACTTCGGTAGGACTACTTGTGTAAGCAAAGTGGGTAGTGCAGATTGAAGGACTCTGTAGGAGTAACTTTCAAAAAATTGGTTACGGCTGTAATGTGAGCTGTGCTGACACAGCTGGCAGATACCTTGAAATTGATGCTCTTGAACACAGGTAGATCTTTGCCAGAAATATTAGTTTCAAGAAAAATGACATTTTGTCCTATCATTATTGTCAAATAGTGCTATAGTTTCTAAACTGGATTTGGTAGAGATGCATGGTTCTGGTATTTAATTTTGGAAAAGAAAAGGGTTTCTCTTTGATTGAGGGCCGAGCACATAATACTGTAAAATTCACTGGGGCATTCTTAATCCTAAAGAAATGTAAATCTCCATTCTCTAAAATGTTATGAGACTTCTTGGCCCCACCAGTCTCACCAGTACCTTTCAAAAGACCAGTCTCAAATAGGTTTTGCAAAATACTTGTGTTGATCTGTCTTTGTACCCTTGTCTAGTTCTTACCAGGACTCTGAAAATGCCACCAGTCCTTAATGGCCTGACTGGTCTCCCTTGAACTTCCCCCCACCCCTACCCATGGCCTCAGGACCCTGTTTCAGCTCAGCCTGGGGCCATCAATCCCTGCTCCACCAACACCGCAACTGGCCAGCCCGAGCCCTGTCGGATTGAAGGTGTTTGGATTTGCTGGATTAACATTGGCTTGTCTTTGCCTGATGCACACAGGAGTGTCTATAGCACCTGTTGCCATCACCACCCTGCCCTGCTCATCCCCATCCTGTCCCTGAGGGCATTGCCCACCCTGCGTGGCAGCTGCTCCCAGCTCCCCTGCCCTTGGGGAGCAGCTCTGCTCTTGCTGGTCTCTGACAGCTTTAGTTGTCTGAGCTGATGGGTAAAGCAGGTAACCTCTGAAAGCTTAATCTTTTTTTACCTCTTTTCTGTCTTTCCCTTCTTTCTCTTCACTTTCTCTTGCCTTCCTCCTCTGAAATACACAGTGGCTGAGCTTTTGGCTCTGGAAGAGCGAGGCCACTGCCCATCTTCAACCACAGATCCCTTTTGTTCAATCTCTGGAATGAACTACTTTGTTCATTTAAAAATTAAACAAATATTTTAAAACTAATATTTCTGGCACAAATCAGTGTATTTTCAATGAGCACCTTGTAGATAAAGGCATCATGTGTAACAAGAGAACAGGTTTATTGTCCAGTTTGTTACACAAACAAGAGACAATGGTATCAACCACTTGTATTTGGTAGTTTGCTGTACCTTTGTCATTGTATAAAGTTCTTCAAATTACCCTGTCAAGAAAATATGAATGTGGGACAGGTGTAAGTGGACAGAAATATTCACTACCATTTCACTTATGTGGATTTTGAGGGTCAAAGCTATGCATTTTTATCAGCCTTCTTATGATCTCTCAGCCCAAGTAAAGATCAATGCCTCAGAACAGGCAAGGGACTGCATGTTGAAGTGTTTTGTTTCAAAGGAAATGAATGCTCCTGCTACTACTAATGAGAATCTCCACAGTTTTAGAGAGCATTCTTGATTTGATAATTCTTAGATTTTTAGCAAAATAATTTAATTTTTTAA
The DNA here is from genome assembly GCF_000695815.1 of Acanthisitta chloris. Lineage (NCBI taxonomy): Eukaryota > Metazoa > Chordata > Aves > Passeriformes > Acanthisittidae > Acanthisitta > Acanthisitta chloris. Next base: position 5,166 of record NW_008668556.1, read on the forward strand.
TTCTTTAATTTTTCAACTCAAAGACGATAGGGTAGGATATATATGTCTGTCTGGAGGTTTGCATGTATGTATAGCAGTATTCAATTCATCCATCTGATGACCTTTAGCAAGACAAAATGACAGGTTGGGGGGAGCATTGTGAAGAAGCATCCTGATATACCTCTGATGTTAATGCTAGTTAACATGAAGTGTTTCTGATGATCTGTGGACAGACATTTCATCTTCTCTGTTTTACGTCTGCCAGTATCCTAAGTGCTGCTTCTTTCCATCAATCAACAGCTTTCCCTCTTTTCGAGGACACAAATAGATATGCAGTGTATGAGTTAATATTCACTAAAATCGATGCATTCTTAAAATGATAAATAACTTGCTCTGAAAATTTGGATAGCTAACTTAGGGGGATAAATCAAGTTCCACACATATTTAACTTCAGCATTGCTAATCAGGATATTTGAAAGAAAATTAATATTTTCCTAGAGATTAAAAGCAAATCCAGTCTTTTTGAAAATCAGGGGGTTTTATTCATTTCAGTTCTGAGGGAAATGAGAGACTGGTAGAACTGACTGGAATTGGGCATAATAAGAGCAAATTCTGAAATGCAGTTTTGTTATCTTGCCATGTAGTTTCTCTGGTATTTCAGTAGACACTAGAGAAGGCTGTTGATAATACTGAATAGTTCTAAATTATGATTTGAGAATGCTAAATTCTATTTGTAGCTTTGCACATGAAATATTTGAGCATCAAATAAAAGCATCACTCCTGTAAAGTGGCAGAAGGTTTTTGTACAGAATGATGAATTATGTCCAATATTTAAAACTAATCTCTCTTATTACTTTTGTCTCTCTTCTCTCTGAAGTTCTCTTTTTTTTTCCCCCCATTTCTGTCATTTGGGGTTTAGAAAAAGACAGATACTATACTTGTTTCATGGAAAATTATTGCATGATTCAGTAACATCAGACATAAAGGAATAGTAATTGACAGATGCATAGGTACTACTGTGCCAGGTTAGACTAATGGTGCATATAGTTCAGTACCTTTTCTCCTAGAATTAGACAGTTCTAGATTGTGCATCTGGAACTGATGGGTTTGTACCTCAGCATTTAGGAAAACTGCAGCCAGCTCTGTGACAGTCCCTCTGCAGTGTCTGTCATTGAAGGAAAATACAGAATAGGCTTTTAAAGAGAAACAGGCATTGTTTCACATCCCTGCTAGTTCTGGGACATGGTGAGCCTGATGCACTCGCTGTGTTTGCTTCTGGTTGCTTATGTGTACTGCTGGGTTTGCACATCCACTAAGAGCTCACACACCTTACCTTCAGTTTTGTATCTAAGGTTCTCACTGTTCACTTTAATTAGCTGGCAGGGCATGCCAGAAGCTCTGGGCATCTAACAGGCTCACTTCTTTGCTTCTGTGCCTTCTCTGTCATTCTTCACATTGCACGTTTTGAGCTTGCTGATCAATATATCCCAACCTTTGTTCGTTAGAATAATGGGCCATAGCTGCCAGTTACATTGTTCTGCCAGAGTTTTGAAGGATGTTTTGATTTTTAATTAAAGGAACTGTTAATGCCTCCTGTTTTTAAAAAGATGTCTAACATTTAAAGTAGAAAAAAAAATCAAATGGAAGATGGCAAAAATGCAGTTGTGGCCTGTTGGGCCACATATAATGTCAGTGTCAGTTGCCTCACTGGATTTTTCACACAACAGATCATAAGCACTTTTTTGATGTTGTAAGCTCAAAGAAGGGACAGCATTTTGTGAAGGCTGTCTCTCTTTCATGCATAGCTTGAGGTAAAGAATGAGATGTTCTGCAACATGTAGTTCCAATTCTGCCTTTAAATGTGTGGCAAACTGTGCTGTTGCCAATTGTATAGGGAAAGCAAGTGTGTGTGTAGGTGTGGGTGAGGGGGTAAATTTAATTTGAAGGGCTGATCTCTAAACAGTTCTACAAGCTAAGCAATGTGAGCCTAATACTCTAACTCCAAGGGGACTCTTGACACCGCATGGTGAAATTGCTTATTAAATTACAATAAAAAAAAAAATCAGGGGATAGATACTGTTCAGCTGGCAGCATGCAGGGAAAAAAAAAGGCTGAATTCTAATTATCTGAATAGCAGAGTTTGTGTTATTTTACTATGTGGATATAAAATTAGTTTATCACTGATGTCATTTTAAATGTATTAGATGAGGCAGAAATACAATTTGCTTCCCAACACCCCTTCTGCCCTTCCTCCCCACCCCCAAAAGAGAGAATAACCTAAAAGCAAAATGGGATAACATAAAGGCTTTCTAATACAGGCAGCTGTGACAGATTTCATTGCTATAGTAGTAAAATGTAGACGATTTATAAATTATCATAATTTGAAGGTGAGGTGTTGTGTAAACAGTAAGTATTGCATTCATTATTTTCCCAGTTAGATCAAAATGTAAAAAGGCATATCCAATATCAGTAACACCATATATTACTCTAATCAGAAACAGGAAAGATATTTTCATCTACTCTAAACCTTATGTGTTCTTTTATTATGCATGAGCAGCTATTACGACTGTTCAGTAATATACATCTTTTAAGGTAGTCATATTGTAATCTTCGCCTTTCAAATGGCTTTCAAATAAATAAGACAACTTTTTTTTGCATAAAAAGATATTCTGCAAACATAATTAAGTACTGAAATTTACATTTTTGTGAATATAACATCTTTATACATAAGATGAATCCATTATAAAAATTTTACAGGTTTTGCTTCACATTGTCATTAGAGCCAGCACAAAGGGATTGTATTTTACGTTGCAACACTGAACACATCTTATGCCCTTGAACGTGAACTGCCTCGAATTTTGTTAAGATTCTGTTCTCCTGCCTCATTTTCACACTCAATGAGCCACTACTGTTTCAGTCAAAAAGGGATCAGTCAGTAAAGCTGTCTCATGAAACTAGTTGTGGAGTCTGATCAGATTCTTTAAAACTCATTTATACTTAGCCAGTAGTCACAAATCTTGCTGCAAATGCTGCTCAAAATGTGCTGTCTTTTGAGTATAATTTGGGAATGCAAAACCAGATTTATGAAAAGGATACACTTTAAAAGACACTTTTCCTATTATGTTATCCATATTATGTTATAGACCTAAAAGTAAAATCTATAAATATCCAAATGCTTTTTATTTGCATGTATAGATTTGTGTTATCCCTACAAATAGATATTTAATTATTAACATAAAGACTTTCATTAAAATACAAAAAAGTAATGATCAATAAAATTCTCCAAATTAGGAATCTGGCTCATAGTAAATTTGTTGATTCATTAGTTTGTCTTGATAAACGAAGTCTTACAGTAACATAACCATCAAAGCTGGGAGGCTTTTTTTACCTGCCTTCTTCTGAGATCTGTGATAAAGAAAGAAAGTATGGAACATTTTTTTGCATCCTCCCTCAAATGCTAGTGCTATACACTCCAGAAAGTATCTTGGGTAAGCATAGAGCAAAAGGCATCAAGGGGGATTGCTTGATAAGACAAGGTTCAGGCAGTGAACTCCTGTGGTGGAATAAGTGCCTCACCTTCTACATCATTATAGTCTCAAACTGCACCAGAGGAGGCTTAGGTTACACATTAGGAGGAATTTCTTCACAGAAAGAGTGATCAGACACTGGAATGGATTGTCCAGGGAGGTGGTGGAGTCACTGTCCTGGAGGTGTTTAAGGAGACACTACGACACTTAGTGCCATGGTCTACTTGACACGGTGGTGTTAGGTCATAGGTTGGACTTGATGATCTCAGAGGTCTTTTCCAACCCAATTGAGTCTGTGATTCTATGATCATTTGTCAGCCAGGACTGATGAGCTGCTGATGAGGAAAAATGTTTAGGACTGTCAGAGCAGTGTCCTTTGTGATACAGATCAGCATGTTTTTTTGTTTACCTTTTAAAAAGTGCAAGTATCCAGAGAGTTAAAAGGAAGAGCTGAATGTTTAAAAAAATGTTAAAAGAAAGAGGAGTTAAGACACCTACCACAACTATGTGACTTAGGTCAGGACAATACAGTCCCCCAAAGTCTACAGAAGCCAGGAAACTAAGGATGTAATTTAATAAGTTTCATGATAAAATTTTAGAAAAAAAGGACTAAACCTGATCCAGTAAAAAGGGTAAGGCCCATAGCTCTGTGGTGTGAGGAGATACTTTGAACTATACTCTGCAGTTAGACCATAAAATTTTCTGTTTCTCAGCAGACACATCCTTTTGGTTGGACATCCCAGTGTAAGACGTACTTTTGGGGAACTGAAATAGCTAATTTTTCCACTTCTTCTGGAAACCAAAACACTATTGCAACCAGACCATGAGATCAAACACCAAGTGACCTTACCCAATTTCTTTAGATGGTTTAAATACTTCTTGGGGAAGAGTCAAGAAATTAGGGCAGCCTTTCCTTGGAGTATGTCTTAACACATATCTCCTTTGTCACCCAGTTTCTTCATTTTCATACCCAAAAGCATTTGTAATGGCTTACCAAGTGGAACAGCTGTACCAGGAAGGGACCAAGAGCATCACACTGCAGGGCTGGCAAGGGCAGGTTCAGAGATGGCAGGAGGTGAGGCATAAAGTCTCATTTGCCAGAGTTATCTGACCACTAGGTTAATGGATTGAGAAAAGGCACTGAGAAAAGGCACGTAGTGGAGGTGCTTGGGCAAAAATTCAAAATACAGTATTACATTTATCTTACCACTGCTAAAAGTAATAAATGGTTTGCCACAAGTGAGAAAGCAAAGGCTTTTAAAAAGCAGCTGCAAAAAAATGTAGCATCATGCAAAAGATATCTTGGCTACTATCATTCAACATAAATGTTAACCGTTCATTTTTGGTCAGCAAGTGAGACTCAGCAAGGAGAGGTTAGCTTAGTGGCACATCAGCACAGACACAGAGCTTGGCTTTTGAGCAATTTATTAATAGAACAAACAGCTTTTCAGTCAGCTGAAGTCAGGCCCCAACAATTCACAGGCAGGTTTTTTATATATTCAAAGCAAAGTAACAGAGATTTACATACTGGTCTTTAACTGTGGCTTCTCCTCAGTTTCCAAACAGATGTTCTAGTTCATTTTTTCTTTTGTTTCTGTCAGAAATACAATTCTAACACTGAGCAGAATCTATTACTGCTTGTTGAAAGCAACTGCTGCTGAGTGAGCTCAATTCTATTGGCTGCCTCCTCCTACCATCTAGTGGCACATAAAGCATACTGCTCTCTCTCCACTTATTTTAAAATTAGTTCAATGAGAATGAGAATAAATGTATATTTGTAAAAAGAAAAAATGTGTACCTTTGAAAAAAACAATATATCTGGAGAGGAAATACCTTTTTCTGAAATGGAAAAGTAGTTTTCATACATGAGGTATTTATAGAAGAGATTCAGTAGTCTAAAGTACTAATATCAGAGAAAAGTTCTGCATCCTGTGGTCTTGTAAAGAGTAAGTTAGGTTTGTTGACTGATTTGTCACTTTTTTTTTGAGGTAGCACTTGTATTTTAAGTTGAAAGCTGCAGAATTAAACTATTGAATATCCCAAGGAAAGGTCTATTAGAAATGCACCTGGTTTACTATTTACCTGGATATTTAAAGGCCACAACAAAAATTAAAATACATTGTCGAATGCAATGTTTAATAGAAAGTCTACAGTTTCCTTTCTGATTAAATAATTTTATTAAGAGCTTTCAGTGTTCCATTTTGCAATAGATGTTTCTGTTTTATTTAAGGAAAAAGTTTTAAGTGTCAGTGAACTAGGAATTTCAGGCTTGGGATGTTTTCAATCAAAAGGCATGTTCTGACTACTTATATGACTGAACAAACATGAATCATCTCAAATGCTTTCTATTCTTTGAATTGTGTTTTGTTTTCACAAAGTACTGGAGTTTTTTAAATATTTATCAAATTCCAAAAAAGGTATATTTCTTCCTTTCCACCTGGAGCAAATCGACAAAAGACAGAATGTAAAATCTCAGCATCCAGCATTGTATTTTCTTTCTCCTTTTCTTTCTCTCCTCTCCTTTCTCCTCTCTCTTCTCTCTTTTCTCTCTTTTCTCTTTTCTTCATTTGCTGTTCTGTATTCTAGCCATGTTGACACATTTTCAACATGTTTTCCAGGGTGGAAAAATCCCCATAAGGTGGACTGCTCCTGAAGCTATAGCTTATCGGAAGTTCTCTTCAGCAAGTGACGCATGGAGCTATGGGATTGTAATGTGGGAGGTGATGTCCTATGGTGAGAGACCATACTGGGAGATGTCCAACCAGGATGTAAGTACTTCCCAGGATGAAACTGCAAGTTGTTGCAATGTTCCTTGAACCTTGAAAAAGATAGTCACTCCTTGCCCTGCTTTGCTATCTCATTCACTTTCTAGGCTGGAATCTCAAGTTACGTAAATCATCGTAATTTAATCAACTTCAATGGGACAGTTAATTTATGCAACCTGAAGGCATGGCCCTCTATAGCTAAAACCATGACTAGCTTCCTCCCATGGATTAAAGACATATTACAAAGAGTCATATCCAGCTTGCCAGGTTCTAATGCCAGCTCCATGTGGCTTTCATCCAAATTCCTGGTAATCTGCATCAGATAGGCAAGTTGATGCAGTTTTCAGTTAAGCTGTAAATCAAAACTGGGAATACTGGAACTATTCTGATGATGGAGTTGGCCGGTTATCTTCAGTACAGTCTGACAGTATCCTTCAATAGGCAGACATGGTTAAAATCTAAAAGAATGAAGATACCATGAGAAATGTATATGCCAATTCTCCTTTCTAAGAATTCAATGCATTGTTTTTATCTTAAAAAGTACATATAGGCTTAACCGCAGTACAGGACAAGAGTCCTCCCTCATAACTAAGTTATGTTTTCCTCTTTTTTTCCCCCAAAGTGGTGGCCAAATAAGCCTTCACAGTTAAAAAACCCCACATTTTCTTCTAGTGAAATTGAAGGATTGTTCTAGAAAACAAAGCACGGGAAAACGGAAATGTGGGGTTTTTTCCCTACCGCAGTTTAAATTTTCACAAATTCTCTTGTTTGATGGATCCCCATCCCATGACAGCTCAAACTGGTGTACTCAGTCTTCACACCAGCGATCAATCTCTGTCAAAATGCAGAATATCAGCCAACCCACCTTAACCTCTCTCATGTATATGCCTAGAATACCTTTGCATTGGTTCTGAAGAATTGACAAGACTTCTCCCAGATGGCTGCTTTTATATTGTTGCTAAGTTATTCAGCTCTTCAAGTCTGGTTGCTTGTTACAGCTGATCGGTCATTTGGGGATACGGATCTGAGAGAGATTTTCATTTTAAAAAATAATTTCAGAGTTTTTCAGGAAGGAAAAAAACAACTAAACCCGTCAGAAACAAAAAGGACTAGCAGAATTAATAAAGCCTTATTTACTTTGGATTTGTACTGTACATCCTCACCAGTACTATAATCCTACTTCTCTGCAGCATTTCTCTTTGAGTTTACCCTTTGGAATGAAAGCAACTGTCCTGTAGATCATTCCCCCCTGACAATGCCTACAGTCTCCATCCCTTCTCCATGCATCTACCTGCCAGCAGTCCAGCTCTCTACTGTGCTCCCTGATCAACACCAGGTGTGGGATGACACATGCTGTGCCTGGCTTTGAACTATGCATCCGTTGATTGACCAGGCAGTGGTGGCTGGATACCAATCAGCAGAGAAAAAGCAACCACTGAGCTGAGATGGACCTTTCTTCTTCAGTGGAGACATTATTTTGGTATTATCTGAACTATACACACATCATTGATCTACTCTGATACAAGCAGATAAGACCAGCAGTTTGTAAGCATTTGAGATGCCATTAAGCAGATAAGACCAGTAGGTTCAGTTCTGTTTCCCGTAGCTAGCAGTTTGTAAGCATTTGAGATGCCATAGAGTAACAAAGATCTCCACACAGAGCTGACACAGGATGTGCAGGAAACTATGTCCCTCTGGAGCAACAACTGAAGGCCAGGCAGGATACCCTAGTTCCACATAGAGCTGACACAGGATGTGCAGGAGACTTGAGTCCCTCTGGAGCAGCAACTGAAGGCCAGGCAGGATACCCTA
>NW_008668557.1:0-4362 GCF_000695815.1 Acanthisitta chloris
ATAATAAACTGAATATCAGGATCAGGAGCAATAGCAATCCCAGTCCCAGTACGGGGGCTGACTGGATGGGCTGGGAGGTAGGTGAGGAGTGGAGAAAGCATTTCTACATCAGACAGATCCAAGGGGGACTGTGTCTGCTCCATCTCAGCATGGCTGAGCCAGGCATGTGGAGCACACAGGCTGCTGCTCAAAAAGGCTGCAGCTTTTAGCACTGCCAAGCCTTGGAGAGCACCTGGAAAGGACCTTGATCCAGACCAAAGTGTCAGTGGAGCTGGTGGAGGGGTGAGTGTTAGCTCTGGCTCCTCCTGGGCTGCTTTCCCCACTGCCTTTGGGATGCTTGTGGGAGCATGGGATAGCAGCAGCTCTTCTGACCCTTGTCCCCCCCGTGACAGGCACTGTGGGTACAGCAAGGCTTTCCAGGAATCTGATGAGGAGAAGATGCATTATCAGAATGGGCAAGGTAGGACCCTCCCCATGAAGGACCTCATCACCATGGAATGGCACAGAGCTGGATTGTTATCCCCTGGCACTGCTCTGGTTTCCAGGGAGAAGGCTTTTGATTCCTGCCTGCTTCTGGGAATGTGTCTGAGGATAGTTGAGTGGGGGCTCTGATCCCAGAGATCCTGGGAATGGGGGGAAAGGATTGAAGAGCCTGCAGCAGAATCATCCCAGACAGCAGCAGGGACAGGAGTGGGTGGGTGGAGGTGATGGAGAACATGGAGAACATGTGGGCAGCCAAGTCCTGAGCTGTCCTGAGCTCACTGCTAAGCCCAAGAGTGCCTTAGGATGCCTTGGGGCTGCAAACTCTGTGGCTCCTCAGCCTGTCAACCCTCCAAGTCCTGCCCCTGCCCATCCTCTGCACATCTCTGGGTGCCCCATCTTCTCAGTGGGGCTGCCTGGAAAACTTGATGTCCTCTCTCCCCTTTAAAACCTGGCAGTGAAGTTCCCTGAGTCCAAGTTCTATGTGGACCCACACACATACGAGGATCCTTGCCAAGCTGTGCATGAGTTCACCAGGGAAATCGAGGCCTCCCGGATCAAGATCGAGAAGGTCATTGGGTCTGGTGAGTCCTGAGGCCTTCAGATGCCTCTTTGAATCATGTCTGCCCAGGGAAATTCACAGCCTGAACTTGTGCTGTGCCTGTGGGACCACAGCAGTGCTCAGCAAGGCTCCAGCTGCCCCTTGGAGTCATGGAATCTTAGGGGTTGGGATGGACTGCAGCTTCCCTGGAGCCCCTTCAGCTCCTGGCAGGCTGCTCTGAGGTCTCCACACAACCTTCTCTTCTCCAGGCTGAACAGCTCCAGCTTTCTCAGCCTGTAGCTGAGACCAACTTCCTTAGCCTTGTGGGATCAAACCCATGGATAGAGTGGGGGGTTTGGTGTGTGAAAGAAACCCTTTGGAGGCAGCTTGGTGCAGGGGATTGCTCATCAGCCACTGTGGCAGCAACAGCTCAGGCTGACACAGCAGATGGCTCAGCCTGTCCCGTGTGGGTGCTCCAACATGCCACCTTGCTCTGACACCTGGGGTGACAAGATGCAAATGGAATTGTAAGCAAAATGGGAAGTTTTCAGAACAAAAGGCATTTTTGCATAGGAACAGAGGCTTGCAGGGAATCATAGGATCATAGAATGTTAAGGGGTTGGAATGGAGTTTAGAGATCATCCAGCGCCAACCCCCTGCCCTGGGCAGGGACACCTCCCACCAGAGCAGGTTGCTCAAGGCTTTAGCCAACCTGGCTGTGAACACTGCCGGGGTTGGGGCAGCCACAGCCTCCCTGGGCAACCTGGGACAGTGTCTCACCACCCTCACAGGGAAAACTTCTTCCTGATATCTAATCTAAATTTCCACTCCTTCAGTTTGAACCCATTACCCCTTGTCCTGTCCCTGCAGTTCCTAACACAGAGTCCCTCTGCAGCTTCCCTGGAGCCTCTTCAGCTCCTGGCAGGTTGCTCGGAGCTCCTCTCCAGGCAGAATAGCGCCAACTCTCTCAGCCTATCTTCATAGGGGAGATGCTTCAATCCTCTGATCAGCTTTGTGGTCTCCTCTGGACTTGCTCCAACAGTTCCATGTCCTTCTCACCAGAACTGTGTGCAGCATTCCAGCTAGGACTTCACCAAAGCTGAGTTAAGGGGGATGCACAGGGCAGAGGTGAAACTGGAACTAGCAGCACTCCAAGGGCCTACCCCAAAGCATCCAGGATGAGGGTCAGCCTTGCTGCTCTGAGGCTCCCAAATTGATTCATTAAAAGCAGTAAAGCAAGTGTTAGTGTCATCACTGCCTTCAGTAAGAGGCACCAGAGAGAAGTGGTTGATGATGTTCCCACCCTTCCAGCTGGGCAATCCTTTCAGAGGATTGAATCTTGAAGTGGGATTGGAACGCAGTTTAAAACCCTGAGTGAGCTGGTGGGGCAGTGCAAGAAGTTGAGAAGCTCCCCATGGCCTCACCTGCCCTTGCCTTGCAGGGGAGTCTGGAGAGGTGTGCTACGGGCGCCTGAAGCTGCCAGGGAAGAGGGAGATCCCCGTGGCCATCAAGGCCCTGAAGGCAGGCTACACAGAGAAACAGAGACGCGACTTCCTGAGCGAGGCCAGCATCATGGCACAGTTCGACCACCCCAACGTCATCCACCTGGAGGGGGTGGTCACCAGGAGTATGTGGCTGGCAGGGAAGGGACCCTGTGGGTGGAAATGGGGTCAGGGCTCAATTTGGGTGCACTCCATGTAGAATCATAGAATCACAGACCCATCAGGGTTGGAGGAGACCTCTAAGAGCATCAAGTCCAACCATTGTCACTGCTGGAACCCCTAAACCCTAAACCAGATCCTCCAGTTCCAGATCCAGACACCTCTTAAACACTTCCAGGGATGGTGACTCCAACACCTCCCTAGGCAATCTAGAAAGAAAAGTCTAGAAGAACCAAGCCTTAAATTTCTTCCTGGCTCCAAATCCACAAACATTGTCTTCAATAAGCATTAAAAAACAATCCAAAATGTCCTCTCCCTCCTAAAAATCATGTGACAATGTCTCACAGGTAAAACATTTCTCCTACCATCTCCTCTGACTCTGCCCTGGCTCAGCTCAAGGCCATTCCCTCCAGTCCTCTCCCTGCAGCCATGGCAGGACTGACATTCCCCACCTCTTTCCAACCCTGTCAGGGAGTTGCAGAGAGCCATGAGGTCACCCCTGAGCCTCTTCTCCAGGCTAACCAAGCCCAACTCCCTCAGCCCTTGCCCATGTGCTCTAGCCCTTTGCTGCCCTCGTTGCCCTTGGCTGGACTCGCTCCAGAGCCTCAATGGCCTTTGGGCAGTGAGTGCCCAAAGCTGAGCACAGCACTGAGCTGGGACCTCCCCAGTGCCCAGTCCAGGGGGATGATCCCTGCCCTAGTGCTGCTGCCACACTGTGCTTGAGCCAGGCCAAGATGCCCTTGGCCTCCTTGGCCACCTGTGCACACTGTTGGCTCACACTGAGCTGTGCCACCAGCACTGCCAAGTCCCTCTGTGATCAACACCTCTGTCCCAACTCCTCCCCCAGCCTGGAGCTGCATGGGCTGTTGTGTCCCAAGGGCAGGACCAGCACTGAGCCTTAGTGACCCTCATGCAGTTGTCCTCAGCCCACTGATGAGTCCATGCAGGTCTCTCTATAGAGCTTTTCTACCCTCAGGCAGATCCACACTCCCAACCAATTTAGTGTCTGCAAATTTTCTGAAGATGCTCAATCCCCACATCCAGATCAGCAATAAAGACGTTAAATAGAACTGATATACACCCAGGGTCCCCCCACATCACACCCCTTTGCCTTCTCTTCCAGGCCTAACTTCCCACCTGGCAGTTCCACCCCTGCTCTGCAGTGTGCTCCAGGTCAGGGTTGTTGGTTTGGGAGATGTCCTGTTCAATAGCATTTATTTTAAAGACTGCCTGTATGGAATCATAATTTGAAGCCTTCCTTCAAAAAAAGCACATTCTGATGCAAAGCATTATGCTAATGGCATGCAGATTTCAGCAGAACGAGGAAAGTAAGCCGCCCCCAGCCACATTCACCTGGAGGGAGGGAGACCTGGGGGGTTATTGCCTCATTGCCTCTGCCCATCCTGCCCAGTGCAGGGGTGAGACCACTCTGAGAGGCTGCAGGAGACCCACAGGCCTGGGTTCATGTCTCTCCCAGTAAAAACCTGGCACTGGGCTTCCCAGAGGAAGGTGACTTCTCTGCTAACTTGACCTCCCTTGTCTTCTGCAGGCAAATTGGTAATGATTGTTACAGAATACATGGAGAACGGCTCACTAGACACCTTCCTCAGGGTGAGGAGCAACTTGGTATTTCTATTCCCTGCACATCCCCTTGGGCTGAGCGGCTGCAGGAGAGGCTGA
>NW_008668557.1:4387-6915 GCF_000695815.1 Acanthisitta chloris
AGGAGGCTATTTCCTGCCCCCCACCCCCCCAGCCACTGCAACCCCTGTGTGAGAGCATGAGCTCGGGGCTCTCACCTCTCCAGCTCACACAGGCTCCAGGCATCATGGCCAAGTGGCACTGCAAAGACAGGGACAACTGCCTGAGCACGTGTCAGAGGCACTGGGAGGGCTGGAAGTGGGCAGGGGGACAAGTGGGGGGGCACTGGGGGCAGAGGAGGTGCTAAGCCAAAGAGGAGAGGCACTAGGGGGCTGGTTTAATCATAGAATCATTGAATGTTAAGGGGTTGGAATGGAGCTCAGAGCTCAGCCAGCCCCAACCCCCTGCCCTGGGCAGGGACACCTCCCACCAGAGCAGGTTGCTCAAGGCTTTAGCCAACCTGGCTGTGAAGAATGGGCAGCCACAGCCTCCCTGGGCAACCTGTGCCACTGTCTCACCACCCTCACAGGGAAACCTTCTGCCTAATATCTAATCTAAATTTCCCTCTTTCAATTTCTCCCCATTCTTCCCTGTCCTGTCACTGCAGCTTCTAACTAAGAGTCCCTCTGCAGCTTCCCTGGAGCCCTTTCAGATCCAGAAGTTTGCCTCCTTGTCCTATCACTGGATATGATAGCCTAGTTCCTAACCAAGAGCATGACACCAGTATCAACAGTATTCCAAGCAAAACCAGGAATGAACTGTAGGTTATTTTCTTTCCAGAGGCACGATGGGCAGTTCACCATCATCCAGCTGGTGGGAATGCTGCGTGGCATTGGAGCAGGCATGAGGTACCTGTCTGACCTGGGCTATGTGCACAGGGACCTGGCAGCACGCAACATCCTGGTCAACAGCAACCTGGTCTGCAAGGTGTCCGACTTCGGCCTCTCCCGCATCCTGGAGGATGACCCCGACGCTGCCTACACCACCACGGTGGGTGGTTCCCAGTCTTGTCCTTCCTGGTGGTTGTTTCAGGACTCTAACAGATGGCAAAGTTAGAGACTTAAGATAAGTAGGGCAGGAATTGAGATGTTACCTCATTGCTGATATCTGGACAATGAGCTTGAATCCAAAAAGCTTCTGAGCCTTAATGTATTGTCCTTCAGACCATAACTGAGTGTGCAGTGAGAAAAGAGAAGCAAGAGGGGAGGGCAGGGAGCTGCTCAAACCTCCCCAGCCAACTGCTCCAGTGGGGCCTCCCCATGTCCCTGTTGAAGTCCTTCCCTAGAATCTGTATCTCCATCCACTCCTCAGTTGTCCCAGAGCCATTGGTCCATAGGTTGGTGTTCTGGTTCACTCTTCAGAAGTGTGACCACACACTGGTTTTGCCATGTGACTCTGCCTCATTCAGAGGTGTGGAAGAGGTGGGAATTGGTACTGCAACCTGTGATTTCGTTTCACATAGGATACTTTTGTCTGTGAAGTCATTTTAAGAGTTTTCTGGCCAACCATGACAGCTCTGGAGCTTGATGTGCTCCTCCGCGGGAGGTCATCAGAGGCAAACTCAAATACATTTCCCTGAAATACATACAATACATTAAATACCAAGAGCTTTTTGCTCTTCACTGGCTATGAATTAGGGTGATCCCCTGGCACACCTCTAGTTCCTGATGGAGGCCGGTTTGGAGCTGCAGCTGAGGAGTCTGAGCACTATTTCTCAGAAGGACCAAGTCTAGAGAAGCAGAAAGAGGTTCAGGTTGCTTTGGGGGAGCTGATAGCGATGCTGAGCATGTCCCAGAGCAGCTGCAGCTCTGAGGGATGAGTGCACAGTGGCCTAGCCTGAAGAACATGGCCTTCATGCCTTTGCCTTGGCTTCAGCCAAGTGGAGAAGTGAGCCAGAATGTGTCCTCTGTGTGTCTTTGCATTTGCTGATCCCTTTGATGTCTCAGGAAATAGCGGTGCTCCAGATAATTAACTTTGGGGAAGTTTCCTGCTGCTTGGTTTCTGCTGCTTTGGGGTGTCTTGGCACAGTGAAACCCACCAGAGCTGGTTGCTCTGGAGTAAGACTGGGTGGATCATGTGGATAGAGCTGAACCACAGGGATGCAGTGACAGGATCAGGGTCTCTGTGAAGGTCTCAATCAGAGTACCCTGAAAAGGAGAATGCTTCTGTGTTCAGAAACTTGTGTTCCTCCTCTGTTGCCCTTGAGCTGCTCAGGAGATTGCTCCCCCAAAGAGACTCTTCCAAAGGTCACCTTTTGCAGCTTCTGTCCCCATTGAGGCAAGTACCAGAGCAGGCAAGGCTAGGTTCATAGAACCACAGGATAAGCAGAGTTGGAAGGAACCCTTGAGGATCATCAGTCCAACCCCTGCGCTGCACAGACACCCCAACAATCCACCATGTGCCTGAGAGCATTGGCCAAACAGTCCTTGAGCTCTGTCAGGCTTGGGGCTGTGACCACAAGTGATGTCCCCACTCAACACAGAATCACAGCCTCAACGCTGTGCCAGGAGTGGTGTTGCCTTGTGCATTTTATCTAAACCAAGTCATGGAATCCCAGACTCATTTGGATTGAGAGGACCTTAAAGCTTATCTCATTCCACTACTTGCCATA
>NW_008668557.1:7146-9177 GCF_000695815.1 Acanthisitta chloris
AGGTGATTCCTCTCCCTTGAGCACTGGGAGCCCTCAGTAGAGCTCCTTGCTCTACTGAACACACCTTGAAGTAACCCTTCATGTAGACTTCTCATGCCATTGCCTCCTCAGTCCTTCCAGAGGATGCCACCCCAGCTTAACCCTTGTCCACCAGCTGTGCCAGCTGCAGGGGATGGCATGCTGAGCCCTGCTGCTCTGAGCATCCACTATTGCTCTCTCTTGCAGGGGGGGAAGATCCCGATCCGTTGGACAGCTCCAGAGGCCATTGCCTACCGCAAGTTCTCCTCGGCCAGCGACGTGTGGAGCTATGGCATCGTCATGTGGGAGGTGTTGGCCTACGGAGAGAGACCCTACTGGAACATGACCAACCGGGACGTGAGTGCCAGCCCTGGCCCTCCTCCTGCCATCCCCCGAGGCAGCTGAGCAGTGAGGCTGGGGAAAAGGGACCCAGAGATCAGCCCTTGCTGCTCTTCATATCCCCATGGGCTGTGTGCAGGGTGGTGTCCCTTCCATGAGGGCATCAGTGTTGCCCACAGCCTTTCCCTTTGCTCCAGGCCTCTGTCAGTGAGTGACCAGAGCTCATATTGACCTGTCTGCTGGCCTTTTCCAGTCCTGCCCAGTTCCTGGGGACACTGCCTCAAGTCCCCCGGATGAGTGCAGGCAGGGAGCTCACTGCCACCCTGGCTGTGTGTCCTGTGAGTGTACCATCCCTGCCTGCTGCTCTCTGCAAGCCTTTCTGTGGGCTGGAGAGGTTCAGCACATATAGTGCCACCTTGCCCAGACCCATCATCTAGGATCATTGCATCCCCACTGTATTACCCTGCCAGACCCAGTGCTGGGAGTCCAACCCTTCCACTGCCTGAGTGAGGCTGCTGAGAGCCTCGAGCTGGCATCACCCAGCTGTAGAC
Source organism: Acanthisitta chloris (assembly GCF_000695815.1). Classification (NCBI taxonomy): domain Eukaryota; kingdom Metazoa; phylum Chordata; class Aves; order Passeriformes; family Acanthisittidae; genus Acanthisitta; species Acanthisitta chloris. The sequence goes on from NW_008668557.1 coordinate 8,055, forward strand.
TTGGAGCTTGGAGCCACTCTCACATCAAGAGTAGCATCAAAACTCTAGGTTATATTCTTCACTACAACCTGGAAGCAAAATTTCCAAAGAGAGGCAGTAAAATGAGTGTTTTGACTCTGCAGGATCCATTTTTTTTACCCGTGGGAACTACAAACCTCCCCCTGCTCTGGGAGTCCTGAGAGTCTCCTCTCTTCCTAGTGTTTTTATTAGTTGAGAAGTGGCTTTGGTGACAGCAGGGCATGGGAGCAGTGGCTTCACTACCTCCTCCACACCATTCCTTGGAGCAGGGTTCCCTCCAGCCTTGCTGAGTGGTGTTTGTAGAACAGCCAAGTGTGAGTGCAACACTCATGGCTTAACTGCTGGAGGAACCTGCAATATTTTAGGCCACTAGACCACTGACTATCTCTGCTGTCATCTCCTCTATGGTGTCCAACCTGCTGCCAGCTCTACACAGATGCTGCACACAGCAATTCACTTGTGTTTAGCATGAATGCTGTGCACATCCCCTGCAGCTCACACCCCAGGGGTGTTCCCAGCTGGGATGCTGGGAGTGGGGTGTGGGTGCAGCTCCACTGCTGTGTGTGGCTTCCTCGCAGGTGATTAACTCTGTGGAGGAGGGTTACCGCCTGCCTGCCCCCATGGGCTGCCCCAGCACCCTGCACCAGCTGATGCTGGACTGCTGGCAGAAGGAGCGTGGTGAGAGGCCACGCTTCTCCCAGATCGTGGCCATCCTGGACAAGCTGATCCGAAACCCTGACAACCTCAAGTGCACAGCCACTGTCAATAGGTGAGGGCTCTAACCTGCTCTGTGTGCAGGGCTGAGGGTGGTGCTGGGCAGATGTGCTGGAGTGGAGTTAACTTTCTTCCCAGTGGTCAGTACAGAGCTGTGGTTTGGGTTTGTGCTGGACAGAGTTGATAATATGGAGATGTTGTTGTTGCTGAGCCCACACAGAGCCAAGGACTTTGCTGCTTTCTTACTGTCACACTGGGGAGGAAGTTGTGGGTGCAGGGGAGACTGGGAGGAGATGGTGGATGGTCTCAAAGGAGACTTAGAGAGGTGGGGGATGTCTGTCCTGCCATGGCTGCAGGGAGAGGACGAGAGGGAATGGCCTTGAGCTGAGCC
>NW_008668557.1:9452-24355 GCF_000695815.1 Acanthisitta chloris
TTCAGGCACTGGGACAGCTGCCCAGGGCAGGGGTGGGATCACCATCCCTGAAGGTGTTCAAAAGGCATGGGGATGTGGCCCTCAGGGACATGGTTAGTGGTGAACATGGCAATGCTGGATGAGCAGTTGGACTCAATGATCTTAGAAACCTTTTTCAACCCTAATGGTAGGTGCATTGAGGTGGACCTCACAGCCTGCTCACCTCTGAGTCTAACCCCTCTGTCCTGCTCTCAGGTTCACCCAAACACGCTTGGACAGAGGTCTGCTGGACCTGAGCAGCTGCCTGACTGTGGAGGACTGGTTGGATTCCATTCGGCTCGGGCACTACCGCGACAACTTCGCCATGGCTGGGTACTCCTCCCTCGGCATGGTCATGCGCATGAACATCGAGTGAGTGCCACACACAGCACTGCTTGGGGGCCAAAGGAGCCTACAAAGGTGCTGAAGGGCCTTGAGGGGAAGCCACATGAGGAGTGGCTGAGGCACTTGGTGTGCTCAGCTGGAGAAGAGCAGACTGAGCCCAGAGCTCATGGCTGGATCCAACTTGCTCCCGAGGGGCAGTGCAGGGGCAGCTCTGCCCTCTGCTCTCTGGGACAGGGACAGGAGCCAGGGAATGGCTGGAGCTGTGTCAGGGCAGGGTTAGGTTGGATATCAGGCAGAGGTTGTTCCCCCAGAGGTGTTTGGGCACTGAACAGCTCCCCAGGGCAGTGGTCACAGCCCCAAGGCTGACAGAGCTCCAGGAGTGTTTGGCCAATGCTCTCAGTACAGGGAGGATTGTTGGGGTGTCTGTGCAGAGTCAGGGGTTGGGCTAGATGATCCTCAAGGGTCCCTTCCAACTCTGTTTATTCTGTGATTCTGTCCCTGCACCAACCCACCAGCCCCAAACAGTGACCACCCTGCCTTAACTGCCTCAATCTAGTTGGTCCTTGGTGCCAGGGACACATCCCTAAAGAAATGGTGTTGAAACCTGGGATTGTGTCAAAGGCTGTGCTGGGCCTTGAGAGAAGGTGTGAGAGTTGTACTGAGCGAGTGTGAGTACCAAGTCACCTCCAGTGATCTGTGGTGGCTCTCCAATGTCATCATTGCCTGGAGAAGAGAAGGTTGTATGGAGACCTCAGAGTAACCTGCCAGGATGTGAAGAGGCTCCAGGGAAGCTGCAGAGGGACTCTGTGTTAGGAACTGCAGGGACAGGACAAGGAGGAATGGGTACAAATTGAAAGAGGGAAATTTAGGTTACTGTCTTGTGGTGTTTTTCACCTTTGTTTCCCCTGCAAAAGGCATCTCTGGAGCAGAGTGTGGCTGTGCCATACTGCACAGCTTCTCTAGGATCACTGGAAACCAACAGGGCACCTCAGAACTCCTTGAGACCCCTGTGCACAGTGCCTCCAGTGCAACCAGGCAGGGAGGCACCATCCAGGCCTCAGGGTGAATGGAAGGTCATGACCAAGTGACCAAGCCTGGGTTAAATAAGGAGAGCTGGAGAAGCTGTCCCACCACCCATCCTCCTGCCATAATGAGCTTGATCTCCCATCTGTGTAGGGAGTTTCCAAGGTGGAGCATCCAAGCAGTACCAGAAAAGCTGGCAACTGTACCTGCTCCTCCCCTTTTACCTGCTCCTACCATGGGCTGTCATCCCCCATTCCTTGCTGTAAATCAGTTCAGGACTGGAAAAAACCTCTTCTGCTTCTAAGGAGACTTGTTCCCTGTCAAAAGGCATGGAGCTGCCAGATGGTGGTTCCTGTGGCTCAGGAAAGAAGTGTCAGTGCACACCTTGGCAAAGGTGCAGCAGGTAGGAAGGAGGCAGTGAAAGAGAGGATGGAGAGACACAGACAAAGGACTGTCACGTGCATCGATCTGGGGCCTTTGCTGGGGGATTGAGCTGCTAGTGATCCTTGTTTCTCATGCACATCAAGGAAGCTTTAGAGTGGGGAAGGCTCATCATGCATCTGTCTCTCTGACTGAGTTATCTGAGGGCATCTCACTAAAACTGAAGCCAATTTCAGAGCATCAAACTTGTCACCTACCAACCTGTCAGCAGTGAGCCCCCTCCTGCTCCTGCTGCCCCCAGGGCAGGAGAATGTGCCCAAGAGAATGGCAGCCTTGCTGTCCCTGGGAGGATGCCCATGGACCCTCAGCAGTTCCAGCCTTATTTTGATGGGAAAGTGGAGAGGAACCAGGCAGGGGGTCCTGGGCTGGTCCATGGGGTGCAGTTGTCTCCCTGGAGCCAGGCAGAGGGTTCCTGGGCTGGTCCATGGGGTGCAGTTGTCTCCCTGGGACCAGGCCCAGGTCTCTTTGTCTGTCAGTGTCTTTGTTCTCCAGGGACGTTCGGAGTCTGGGCATCACCATGATGGGCCACCAGAAGAAGATCTTGAGCAGCATCCAGGCCATGAGATCCCAACTGCTGAACACAAACGGCCCCAGGAGGCATCTCTGAGCAGCAGCTCTGCAGACCCATATCAGGCATTCCTTAACACTTACCCTGGTGAAGGGGCAGCAGGGTGGTGAGCAGGAAAAGGGGCACCAGACCAAGAGCATCTCTTTGATTTCAGCAGTGGTGGAAATGTGGCATTCCAGATACCTCGGTGGTCCTGCTGCCTCCTTTGCCCACCTGGAGGGGGGAGCAGCCTTCCAAGTGGGCTAGGGACACCTCATGCCTCTCTACATCCTTTACTGCATCCCTGTGGGACTGGGGGTCTCCACACAACTCTGCAGGACAGGTGGAAACCCCTTCCCACAGTGAGATGGCCCCAGCTGCACCTGCAGTGGAGGGTATGAGACACATCAGCAATAGCAGGAGCAGTGGGACATGGCACACAGCTCCTTTGGATGGGACAGCTGGGGAGCTGGTTGGATCTCTGAACTGAGCAGGGCTCCACAGGCTCCCTCAGAGCAGACAGCCCTGATCCCAGTATCTCCCAGTACACTCCAGCCTGCACCTTCTGAACTGCACCAGCCTGCAGGTGACTTCATGGGCCACCTCTACCAAGCACAGGAGGGCAGAGGACAAAGTGGCAGTGCCAGGAGCAGCTAGTTCTCCCTGCAGAGGAGACTTCCCAGCATGGAGGACTACCTGGAGCCTCAAGAAGCCTTGGAGTGCTGCAGGACACTCTCCAACTCTTCAACCCACCAGCACTGCTCCTCCTTGGATCCAGCACAGCCACCCAGGGCAGCCCAGGCACATTCTCTAGGGCCACCAGCTCAGGTTTCTCCACCAGCAGAACCATCCTGGCCTTCCCCAGAGCAGAGAGGTGTGGGAGAGTGTGCTCTCATCTCACATGATGGAGGGACAGAGAAACTTCTGCCAAACTCTTCTTTGTTCTTCTATTGCCCTAGAGAACCCCAAGAGCTGTGCCATCACCAGAGTGACTGTGCCCAGAGCTGCAGAGGAGGCTCCTGCCAGCACTTCCAGCTGCTGTGGCTGGGAACAGAGGCTCTGGGCATGGAGGATCTCCAGCACAACCAGCTGCTGAGCACTGGAAGGGTGACCACAGCCCCTTCTCCTCCACAGGAGCATCTCTCTGGGCCAGTTTGCCTGGTGCCTCAGTGGCCTCTGAAGGCATGTGGAGCTGCTCCAAGAAGCTGAGCTGCCTGCAGAGATGCAGCTGTGCTGGGAAGAGGGGACAGGCTGTGGGCTGGGAGGTTTCTTCTGGGTGTAAATACAATTTTCTATGGGTTTGGGAACTGTTTTACTGAAGTAGGGATGTTAAGTACACAGAGGTGGTCTCAAAGCACAGAAGCCTCAGCTGTGGGGCTGAACTCACTGCAAAAAAAAAAAAACCCTGCTGGGAGCATGGCTGGGGAGGAGCTGCTGGAGAGGGGATGGGCTGGAGGGGAGCCACACTCACTGCCAGGGCTCAGCCTGGCCCACTGCACCCTGTCCTTAGCACTGGCACAGCAAACCCAGCATCACTCCAATGCAGGGACTGGGAGGACCTGGCCCGAGGGTTGTTCCTTCCAGAGCTGTTTGGGCACAAGGGGAGGGTGGGGGGTGGGCTAAAGCCATTTCTCAGCTGCAATAATCCTGGCTAAACTAGCCTTTCCGGGGGCTGGCTTAGCTTTCCATGCAGGGCACTGATGTCCTGCTGGATTCTCATGACTGTGGTGGGCACTTTACTTCTTCCTATGGAAGCTTTTTGTACTGGGGGACAGATGCAATGTGTTGGTTCATTTGTATTGCACCCTGTGTCCTGCACTCAGCCCTGTCACACTCCCTCCCTGCAGCCAGCACAGCACAGAGCTCAGCCCAAGCCCTGCAGAGCACACAGGGCAGTGGTGCTGCCCAGGCCTTCTCTCCCCAACAACTGGGACTCACTGAAGGGTGAGTCTGTCATGGACACACTAGGGAGAGCAGAGCTCAGGCCAGTGCCACACACCTGTGTCCTTGGGGTCTGCTGGGCAACCCATGCCAGGTGGGCTGTAGGATCTGAGGCTGGGAGCTGCCAGGTGGCCCCTTTCCAGGTGGTTCATGAGTCAGATCCTGCAGCCTGAGGCTCTGGGCTTCTCCTGGCTGCGGGGATGGAGGGGCAGGCTTTGCCTTTGATGTTCAGAGTGTGCACTTCCTCCTGGACAATAAAAATCCTTCTTCCCATCATCCATCTCCTTGCCTCTTATTGGCCCTGGGCTGCCCTGAGCTGCCATCACTTGTAGAATCACAGAACCAGTTAGGTTGGCCACTTCTACTGGAGACCATGAGGATCACACCCAGGGCATCCCCCTGCTCACAGTTCCCAGGGATATGAGGCACAGCTGGATCAGATGTGTTTCCAGACTTTCTGCACTGCTCCATGTCCCCAAAGCTGAGCTCCACCACAGGCAGTGTGTGTCCTGTCCAGGCAGGCTGGGGGCAGGGATGTCACCCAGGGATCCTGAGGGCTGAGAGAGGAACTGACTCTGCAGGAAACCCCTTGGGGAGAAGACTTAGGGAGCTTGTCCAAAGCAAGGGACTGATCAAGAGGCAAACTCCAGCAGAAGACTTAAGGAGCTTGTCCAAAGGAAGGGACTGATCAAGAGGCAAACTCCAGCTGAAGGGGCTCCAGGGAAGCTGCAGAGGGACTCTTGGTTAGGAGCTGCAGTGACAGGACAAGGAGGAATGGGGAGAAATTGAAAGAGGGAAATTGAGGTTAGATCTCAGGAATAAGCTTTCCCTGTGAGGGTGGTGAGACACTGTCCCAGGTTGCCCAGGGAGGCTGTGGCTGCCCCAACCCTGGCAGTGTTCACAGCCAGGTTGGCTAAAGCCTTGAGCAACCTGCTCTGGTGGGAGGTGTCCCTGCCCAGGGCAGGGGGTTGGCACTGGATGATCTCTAAACTCCATTCCAACCCCTTAACATTCTATGATTCTCTGGCTCACATGACAGCACAAAACCCCTTCCTGTATCAGGATTTTCACACCTTCCTAACTGTCCCCCCAGGAAACTTTTATCCCAGCTCACCTCATGGGGAACTGGGCTTTCCCTAGTAAAGCAGCTTTGCTTTTCTCCTTGCCCCCAACATTCCCCTAAGCTTCCAACAACTCGTTTCAGAAGCATTTCCTTCCCAGCTGCCCAAGCCCAGTTTGGCTGTGTGATGAGCAAGTGAGGCTCTGCGAGCTGTGTGTGCCTGGAGGTGGCAGTCTGGACCTGCAGAGCACCTGCAGAGCCCTGCATGAAGCTTCAGCTCTGCACCTACACTGTGCTGGTGCCAGCCCTGAGCAGGTTTGCAGGGGTCAGATGTGCTCCTTGGCTGGCAGGAGCAGATGGTGAACTCTGCTTTGGATTCACTGATATCATTCCTGTCTGATCACATACCAGCTCAGCCTGCCAAGCCAGGCTGTATTCCCAAACCACCTTCCCTCTCTGCTTTTAGCAGAGTCGTTTAGCATCATGTCCAAGCAAATTACTCAGGGTAATCTGATGTAAAATAGAAACATCAGCCTCAGCTGCTGCTTTAACCCTTGGAAGGATTAGGGGTTAAATTCTGGGTGGGGTTTGAAGTAGCCCAAAGGTCATGTCTTGGGAATCACCAGCAAGGAGTGAGAGACCAGCACAGCTCAGCCCAGGACGATCAGGGATGACAGAAGTGCCTGCTCTGGACCAGGCCAACATCTCCCCACCCTGAGCCAACCAGGCCCAGCGAGGGCTGAGCCTGGGCTGAGAAACCCTGACTGGTGCTGCAGGGCTGGGAAGGGGCTCTCTCCATTGAGTGTAGCAGGGAACCAGGACTGAGCAATCTGATTTAACCTCCAGTTATGTGATGTGACATGTATCCCATGTCTGCACCCAGGGCAGTGCCACCATGGGATACAACCTGTGGAGAGGCAGGAGGGGATGGAGAGGGAGAAGGAGATGGAGATGCAAGAGATGACAGAAAGCCAGGAGGAGATGGAGAGGTAGAAGGAGATGGGGAAGAAGGAGGTGATGGAGATGCAGGAGGAAATGGAGATGCAGGAGGTGATGGAGAGGCAGGAGGTGATGGAGAGGCAGAAGGACATGGAGATGCAGGAAGAGAAGGAGAGGCAGGAGGGGATGGATTGGGAGAAACTGGGAAGGGACTGGGATGGACTGGGAGAGAATTGGGAGGGACTGGGGTGGGTTTAGGTAGTGATGGAGATGCAGGAAGACATAGGCAGGAGGAGATGACAGAGGCAGAGGGAGATGCAGGCAGAAGTAAATGGAGATGCAGGAGGAGATGAAGAGGCAGAAGATGGAGATGCAGGGGGAGATGGAGGCAGAAGGAGGTGGAGAGGCAGGAGGAGATGACAGAAAGACAGGAGATGACAGAGAGACAGGAGATGACAGAGTTTCAGGGGATGGCAAAGAGGCAGGAGATGACAGAGAGGCAGGAGCAGCAGGCTTACACTCCCTGCCCAGCAGGACTGACCACATCCCGCATGGATATCCTGCAGGGAGGGCTGAAACCTCATTTCCTGCCCAACTCCTCTAAACTGGTATGAAAAGCTGAGGTTCTCATTACAATTCCTTTATTTCTCTCCCCTCAGAGCTGCAGTGAAGGGTCAGCAGCACTTATGAAATTTTCAATTCTCGCAGGTTTTGAATTTACATGTTTTTTTCTGTGTCTGAGCTGCAAGAAGATTATGAATAAAAGATTAAAATTGGAGGTCTCCAATCATTTAAGAGCAATGCAATGAGCAGTTATTCCAGGAAGGAGCAGGAGCCAAACACTGCCACATGCATACCAAAAATGAGTAGCAAACTTCAAACGGGGCCTAAACAAAAGGCTCTGCTCTTTGAGGAGACATTGCTGGGGAGTGGGGAGGGACAAAACTGGGCACCTGGAAATCTCTGGGGGCTCATGGACTCAGGAGCTGAGCAACAGCCTCCTTGACTGCCAGTGCTTCAGAGGAGAGATGAGTCCTGCAGGCTTTGGTGATACTTTTCCATCACTGAGAGGTGTGAGCATAGTACAGGAGCACCTTGTGCAAGGGATGGAGCTCTTCAGGAGAGATGGAGGGAAAAGATCTGGAAAACATGTCCTGTGAGGAAGGGCTGAGCAAATTGGGTTTGGATAGCCTTGAGAAGAGGCTCAGGGGTGACCTCATGGTGCTCTCCAACTCCCTGCCAGGGCTGGAGAGAGGTGGGGGATGTCTGTCCTGCCAGGGCTGCAGGGAGAGGACTGGAGGGAATGGCCTTGAGCTGAGCCAGGGCAGAGTCAGAGGAGATGGTAGGAGAAATGTTTTCCTCTTAGGGACATGTTCAGGCACTGGAATATTGTCCAGGAAAGTGGTGGAGTCACCATCCCTGGAGGTGTTTAAGAGGTATCTGGATCTGGTTTAGGGTTTAGGGGTTAAAGCAGTGAGAGGTTAATGGTTGGACTTGGTGCTCTTAGAGATCTCCTCCAACCTTGATGGTTCTATGTTTCTAAAAGGGGGTGACTAGGACAGATCTGAATGAACTAGGATATGACTGAGAGACTTGGGAAGATCTGAGGCAGCAGGAGGAACTGGAATGAGCTGGGGAGCACAGGGGGGCCAGGACAACTGAAACAAAAGGTCAGGGCAAGTTATGGGAAAGGGCTTTGCATAAGTAGAGGCAGAGGTTTATTGAGTAAAGGTTTATTGAGTAAAAGCTTTGCAAATGAAAGCAAAAGTGAAACCTATGGCTTCTCTGCTCAGAGAGACGGAAACAGAATGGGAGTTGCTGCAGTGTGGCCCTTTCTCTGGCCATGGGAATGTGTCTGTGCATGTTCTCACCCTGCAAAAAAAAACATCCTTTGCTCCCAGGGACACCTGCCCTTCCTCCCTGCATCCTCACTTTCCAGGCACTTTGCTTTCAGTTCACTTCTTTATCAACACTCTGATGCTTCAGGGAATAGGCACATACATGGCTCATGGGTCCTAGCACAGCCCCTCTCAGGCTTTGGTGGGATAAGGGACATCCAGCCTGAAGGGAAGTGTGAGTCTCCTCAATGCTGTCCCTGCCTCAGTTTCCCTAGTTTTCCTGAGTTCCAGGCCGGCTCTGGAACTCAGAGCAGCTCAGCTCTCACCCTTCCACCCTGCAGCTCCTTGGCCCACACCATGCCTGGGAGGTGCCACCACATCCCTGTGTTTGCAGGGGCCTGGGATTACTGGTGCAGAGAGCCTTGTAGGGGCTGGGACTGGTGTGGGGGAGGCAGCAGAAGGGTCTGTGACCAGGAGAGTCTGGCAGGACCCCAGCCATGCTCAGCAAGGACCTGCCACATCCCTGGATGGGGAACACAATGCTATGGGACAACCTGAGCTCTGACAGGTGACAGAACCACTGTGAAGGCAATGCTGGGCAGGAGAACCTGGAGGTCAGTTCCTCAAGCCCTGCTGCATCCTGTGACATTTCCAGGCAGAGAAATCTCTCTGAGCAGCAGAACTCGTGGGTAAATGCTGTACATAAAGCACTCAAATGTTATCCTGCAGCTGTTCAAGACATTTCCACACTTTCCACCTTTTTTTACCAGCAAGGGCTTGGCACTGCAGCTGTAGGGAGCATCCTCCCCTCACCTGTACCTGTCCTACATCTCCTGGAGCAGCTGTGGGTCTCAGCCAAGTGTGGCAGAGGGCAGTGAGCACGAGGAGCTGGTGTTCCTGCTGGCTTTGTGGAGGGATGACAGGCAGAGAGGGAGTGTGTGAGGCAGCAGTGCCCCTGCAGACAAGACGGTGGCAGCCTCAGCTTGTGTCTGCACATGGCCAGGAGAAGGCATTGAAGAGGGACCTGTGACAGCTCCCTGTGGGCAAAGCTCTGCTTCCAGCACGCAGTGAGCCTGGAGACACTCTCCTGGAGGAAAGTGCCCCTGAGACAACTTGTAGCTCACGTGCTCTGGTTTCCACACTTGTTGCCTGCTCCCTGAGAGTCTCCCAACACCTTTCCTTCACCTTCCTCCCAGCCCCTGGGCTGGTCCTGAGGAAGGTGCTGAGGGTACTGGGCAGAGTGGTGAAGCACCTGTGATGCTCAAGGACCTCCTGGTGCTTATGCAGTGATAGAACAAGGGGGAATGGCTTCCCATGGCTGGAGGGCAGGGATATTGGGAAGAAATTGTTCCATGGGAGGGTGGTGAGGCACTGGCACAGGTTGCCCACAGGTAGAACAAGGGGGAATGGCTTCCCATGGCTGGAGGGCAGGGATACATGGAATATTGGGAAGGGATTGTTCCATGGCACTGGCACAGGTTGCCCACAGGTAGAACAAGGGGGAATGGCTTCCCATGGCTGGAGGGCAGGGATATTGGGAAGAAATTGTTCCATGGGAGGGTGGTGAGGCACTGGCACAGGTTACCCAGAGCAGCTGTGGCTCCTCCATCCCTGGATGCATTCAAGGCCAGGTTCGATGGGGTTTGAAGCCACGTGTTGTGGTGGAAGGTGTCCCTGCCCGTGGCAGGACCTCTCCCAGTCTGGGATTCTGTGAATCCTCCAGGTTTCACCTGCTGCTGATGCCCTCTGAGCAGGGCAGTGCCCGCGGGGCACAGGAGGATGGCAGAGCCTCAGCCTCTCTGGCATTCCCTGCACACACATCCTGGGGAGCCAGTGGGGACTGGGCTGGGGGGAGCTGCTGGTTTGTCTTCTCTCTGCCTGTCAGACACCCACCCCTGGGAGGTGGGGATGGACAGGCAGACGTGGCTGGGCTGAGCAATGCTCTGCCAGAGCTCCCTGCACTGTGCCAGAGCCACAGCCACAGTCTCACTGCCCCCAGCCTCCCCCAGCACTGCTCCCACCACTGGCAAAAGCTCTTCCTCAGCTTTTCCACAGTCTCAGCACAGCAGCCAAGAGCCTGACATGGCTCCTTTGGCACAAGGACTCATCTTGTCATCAGGACAGAGCCCTCTCTGCCCGTGCTGAGCATCCCGAGGCTGCTGGTCCTGCTCCAGCTCAGGGCTCTGGTGCAGCCTGACAAACACCTTATTCTCACAGCCTGTACCTGGGGGAAGGCTCATTGTGACCTTCCAGGACTTAAAGGGAGCTTATAAAAAAGAGGGAAAGGACTTTAGATACGTGTTGATAGTGACAGGACAAGGGGAATGGCTCCAAACTGAGTGTAGGTTTAGATTAGGAAAAAATTCTTTACTGTGAGGGGGCTGCGGCACTGGAACAAGTGGCACAGGTTGTCCAGAGCAGCTGTGGCTGCTCCATCCCTGGGAGTGTTCCAGGCCAGGTTGGATGAGGCTTGGAGCAACCTGAGCTGGTGGAAGGTGTCCCTGCCCATGGCAGGGAGTGGAACATGATGATCTTTCACATTCATATTGAAGGAGGGGAAATTTAGGGTGGATATTAGGAAAACGATTTTCCCTGTGGGGCTGGTAAGACACAGGCACAGGTTGCCTGGGGAATTAGTGGCTGCCCCAACCCTGGCAGTGTTCACAGCCAGGTTGGCTAAAGCCTTGAGCAACCTGCTCTGGTGGGAGGTGTCCCTGCCCAGGGCAGGGGTTGGGGCTGGATGATCGCTAAACTCCATTCCAACTCATAGAATTCTATGATTCTATGATTCTATTATCTTGGAGGTCTCTCCCAATTCAAGCCATCCAGTGATTCTGTGGGTCTGTGAGGGCTGGGGCTGAGGAACAAGCTGTTGGGGTGCAATGAAGCAGCTCAAGGATAAGCTGCCCCTGGCCCACCCCCAGTTCTCCACTAGCCTGGTGAAACAGCTTTGGGAAGACAAGTGGGTCTGTTCCAGCTGCTTCTCTCTAGTGTCCTGTGGCCTCTTGCTCTTAATTTCCAGGTCTTCTACCATGTCTATATTCACATTTACTTTTCAAGCCTCTCTAAAATCCCAGTGCATTGCAAGGAGAGGAATTTAAGAGCAGCTGATGAACTCAGGGTCTCAAAAGAAAAGCTTTCTCTCATGGTGATTGCAGTAAACAGGGTCAGCATCTGGGACAGGTGCCCAAGGGCCAACATTACAGCTAGGGTGACATTCTCAGGTTTTTTAAGTGCTCAGTGTCCATGGGAGACATCTGTGATGAGTGCCCACAGCTCTCCCTGTGTTTCTGTGTGGGAGTTGGGAACTAGAGCGTGGGACAAGAGAGCAGATGCAGCAGACACGTTGTGAGTTTGCACTCCATGGTAAGAGGAGGTAGGAAAACTCCATCTGGAGATGCCATGGAGGAAATTGCTGGTATTTTTGCTAGATTGTCCCAAACTCTTCTTTTCCCTCTTCTTTCAGTGTCTTTCCTTGTGGGCAGAGGTGGAAATGCAAACCTGCAGCTTGTGAGGACTAAGAAAGGTACACCCTGCCCTGGGTCACCTCCAGGAAGTTGGGTTTGCCCTCAAGTGAGCCCCTTGCTGCCATAGGCTGGGTGGGGATGCTGGTCCCCACGTCCAGACCCTTCTCTGTGCAAGGTCCCACCATGGGATGCTGCCTTAGCCCCCAGCTCTGCAGAGACCTAGAGCCTGGTGGGTTCAATATGTGTCTCATCCTTTCAGTCATTAGCCCAGAAGATTTTAGCATCCTCTGTGGCCCTGGTAGGAGGGTTAGGGGTGTCACAGCTTTATGGCAGAACCTGGAAACAGGTGAGTGCTGAGCTAAGCTTACCTGGGACATCACTGAGGATATTATGGGTGAGGGAGCTGAGGTTGGATAGCTTGCTGAGGACATTAAGGGTGAGGGAGCTGAGGTTGGATAGCTTTGAGAAGAGGCTCAGGGGTGACCTCATGGCTCTCTGCAACTCCCTGACAGGCTTGGAGAGAGGTGGGGGATGTCTGTCCTGCCAGGGCTGCAGGGAGAGGACTGGAGGGAATGACCTTGAGCTGAGCCAGGGCAGAGTCAGAGGAGATGGTGAGGGAAATTTTTCCCTGTGAGGATGTTTAGTCACTGGACTAGGGAATGGGGGGAAATTTTTCCCTGTGGGGATGTTTAGTCACTGGACTAGGGAATGGCCCAGGGATTCACCATCCCTAGAGGTGTTGAGCCCAGAGTGCTCTTATAGGAATTTGCAGTCTTACTGAGATTCCCTTTGTTTGAGGGGAAGCTTTAGATCTTGAAGGTCCTCATGACATGCACTGGAATAGGTTGTCCAGGGAGGTGGGGGAAGCTTTAGATCTTGAAGGTCCCCATGACGTGCACTGGAATAGGTTGTCCAGGGAGGTGGTGGAGTCACCATCCCTGGAGGTGTTTCAGAGGTGTCTGGATCTGGTGCTGGAGGATCTGGTTTAGGGGTTAGAGGGTCCAGCAGTGAGAGGTTAATGGTTGGACTTGATGATCTTGGAGGTCTCCTCCAACCTCAATGATTCTATGATTCTATGATCCCTGACTTGGTGGCAAGCCCCAGCCACTCTCCCATAGCCAGTCCCAGTCCATGCGTGGCTCAGCCTGGGTTCCCCTCCCTTAGCCTCCCCACATGCTCCTGGGGTCTTCCCCACTCTGGGCAGGTCTCCCCCACCTTTAGCACTGGTCTTTATGCTACTGAAGTGGAGCAGAGCATGAAATATGGATGAGGCGCCGTGGCCTGTCGCGTGCTGCTGGGCTGGGCCCGGATTCGATTAGCCCTGATGTTTCTTTCATGAGCCAAAGGCTTTCTCCTCTCCCGAGCTCTTTGCCGGGAAGGCTGAGCTCAGTCACGGAAGCAGCAGCTGATTAACCACCCGCTGCCTGCCCTGCTCCTGCCTGCTGCTCCTGCCTGCTGTCCCTCCCTCCTGGCCCTGCCACCACTGTCCCCTGCCACCTCCCACTGCTCTGGAGAGAGCTGACATCTGCCTTCCTCCCTCTCCCCAGGCTGACATTCCCATGCCAAACCCAGAGGGGTTTCCACCATGTGATGAGATTGGGTATGGTTATAGAGTCATAGAATCATCAAGGTTGGAGGAGATCTCTAAGATCTTCAAGTCCAACCATTAACCTGCCACTGCTGGAACCCCTAAACCCTAAACCAGATCTTCCATTGAGCAGCACTGCTCAGGGAAGAGGTGGACAGACTCTGCCTGAAGTGGAGGATCCAGTTCAAGGTGTGCAACCAGGTACCTCCTGCATGAAGGATGTAAGAAGGACATGGAATGGTTGGAGCAAGTCCAGAGGAGGCCACAAAGCTGATGAGAAGACTGGAGCAGCTTCCCTACAAGGACAGGCTGAGACAGTTAGAGCTGCTCAGCCTGGAGAAGAGAAGGTTGTGTGGAGACCTCAGAGCAACCTGCCAGGAGCTCAAGGGGCTCCAGGGAAGCTGCAGAGGGACTCTGTGTTAGGAACTGCAGGGACAGGACAAGGAGCAATGGGTTCAAATTGAAGGAGGGGAAATTTAGGCTAGATATTAGACAGAAGTTTTCCCTGTGAGGGTGGTAAGACACTGTCCCAGGTTGCCCAGGGAGGCTGTGGCTGCCCCAACCCTGGCAGTGTTCACAGCCAGGTTGGCTAAAACCCTGAGCAAGCTGCTCTGGTGGGAGGTGTCCCTGCCCAGGGCAGGGGGTTGGGACTGGATGATTTCTGAGCTCCATTTCAACCCCTAAAATTCTACGATTCTGTGACACAGCTCCTCCTTCTGCTCCAGGGACACAGGGTTGGCTCCTGAACAGGCTGATAAATTCTTTTTCTTCAGCAAGATCCTGATGATTTTCCTAATGACCAGGCCTGGCTCCTGAGAATTCTGCTGGGCTATTTCAGGCAGCTAATTGTACCTAGCAAGGACATTCCTACTGTTCACATTTTCAGTTTTCTGGGACAATGTGAGTGCTAGCAGCCTTCCCCAGAGCTGCTCTGTGGGGCCTGGAGAAGGGGACACAGCAGAGACCACAGTGCCTCTGAGTCTCTCTCTATCCCTGTGCCTTTCTAGGGTAACCTTGGAGCTGATATTCAGCACTGGCTTTAAAACTCATCTCAACTTGCCTCAGCTTTCCTCGTGCAGCAGCAGCCATTCCTCCCTGGCTCCATCCGCACATATGGCTCCTGCTCAGCAGGATCTTGGATGTCATTTCCCCACACAACCAGGAGGCATCAAAGGCACCAGAACTTTGCACAAAACAAAATGGAAAGGACTTTGGAAAGGACTGGAGAATTTTGTGGTTGAAAACTTTCCCTTTTGCCACCCTGAATTGCACCTGTGTTAGTCATGTGCAAGTGTGAAATTTCCCAGGGAATTCTGGTGGGGGCCAAAACTTCTCAGCTGGTGAAGATTTTCAGCTCTTGAGTTGGCCAAGGCCAACCTGATCTGACTTTGAAGTAGCTGAGGGCTGGACTGAGGATCTCCAGAGAGTCCTTCCAACATAAATCCTTGGCTGAGCCTCATTTCCTGACAGCCCTGGCACCTCAGACCCTCCAGACTGTGTGTGTTTGCTCTTCCCCTTCCGGCACAATCCACTCCATCCTCTCTAGAGCTGTCTTGCTCTGGGCAAAGCCCTGACCTTTCTTACAGGTGGATTTCAATCTCAGCTCTGTGCCCACCCAGAGACTCCTTGACCTTCAACAGGTGCCAGAGAAGGTGCAGTTGCTTACAGAGGTGATTTTTCTGTCTCCCCATTCCTG